>NW_012114364.1:1294112-1358969 GCF_000951035.1 Colobus angolensis palliatus | reverse complement strand
AAAGAAAGAAAGAAAGAAAGAAAGAAAGAAAGAAAGAAAGAAAGAAAGAAAGAAAGAAAGAAAGAAAGAAAGAAAGAAAGAAAGAAAGAAAGAGCAACAGGCCAATATAGCTGATGAATAATGATGCAAAAATCTTCAACAAAATACTATCACACTGAATTCAACAACACATTAAAAAGATCATTCATTATGATCAAGTGAAATTTATCCCTGAGATGCAAGAATAGGCAAATCAATAACTGTGCTACATTTCTGACATGGTTTGGTTGTGTCCCCACCAAATCTCAACTTGAATTGTTGTTCCCACCGAAATCTCAACTTGAATTGTATCTCCCAGAATCCCCAAGCCACTTTGGAACTGGGTAATAGACAGAGGCTGTAACAGTTTGGAGGACTCAGAAGAAGACAGGAAAATGTGGGAAAGTTTGGAACCTCCTAGAGACTTGTTGAATGGCTTTGACCAAAATGCTGATAGTGATATGAACAATAAGGTCCAGGCTGAGGTGGTCTCAGATGGAGACAAGAAACTTATTGGGAACTAGAGCAAAGTTGACACTAGTTATGTTTTAGCAAAAAGACTGGTGACATTTTGCCCCTTCTCTAAAGATTTGTGGAACTTTGAACTTCAGAGAGATGATTTAGGGTATCTGCAGGAAAAAATTCTAAGCAGCAAAGCATTTGCAAGGTCATTTGGGTGCTGTTAAAGGTATTCCGTTTTATATGGGAAGCAGAGCATAAAGTCTGGAAAATTTGCAGGCTGATTGTGTGATCGAAAAGAAAAACCCATTTTTCTGAGGAGAAATTCAAGCTGGCTGTGGAAATTTGCATAAGTAGCAAGGAGCCTAATGTTAATCCCCAAGACCATAGGGAAAATGTCTCCAGGTCATGTCAGAGACCTTCACAGCAGGCCCTTCCATCACAGGCCCATAGGCCCAGGAGGAAAAGGTTGTTTTGTGGGCTGGGTCCAGCCTCTCAGTGCTGTGTGCAGCCTAGGGATTTGATGTCCTGTGTCCCAGCTACTCCAGTGTCGTGTTGTGCCTGCAGCTGCACAAAAGTCAATAATTGAGGCTTGGGAACCTCCACCCAGATTTCAGAAAATGTTTAGAAATGCCTGCATGCCCAGGCAAAAGTTTGCTACAGGGGCAGTACCCTCATGGAGAAACTCTACTAGGACAGTGCAGAAGGGAAATGTGGAGTCAGATCCCCCATACAGAATTCCTACTGGGGCACTGCCTAGTGGTGCTGTGAGAAAAGGGCTACCGTCCTCCAGACCCCAGAATGGTAGATCCACCAACAGCTTACACCGTGCACCTGGAAAAGCCACAGACACTCAATGTCGGAGTGTGAAAGCAGCCAGGAGGGAGGCTGTACCATGCAGAGCCACAGGGGCGGAGCTGCCCAAGACCTTGGGAACCCACTTCTTACATCAGTGTGACCTGAATGTGAGACTTAGAGTCAAAGGAGATCATTTTGGAGCTTTAAAATTTGACTGACCCACTGGATTTTGGACTTGCTTGGACCCTGTAACCCTTTTGTTTTGGCCAATTTCTCCCATTTTGAATGTCTGTATCTACCCAATACCTGTACCCCCAATGTATCTAGGAAGTAACAATCTTGCTTCGGATTTTACAAGCTCATAGGTGGAAGGGACTTGCCTTTTCTCAGATAAAACTTTGGGCTGTGGACTTTTCGGTTAAAGTTGAAATGAATTAAGGCTGGACTGTTGGGAATGTATGATTGGTTTTGAAATGTGAGGACATGAGATTTGGAGGGGCCAGGGATGGAATGCTATGGTTTGGCTGTGTCCCCACCCAGATCTCAACTTAAATTGTATCTCCCAGAATTCCCATGTGTTGTGGGAGGGACCCAGGGCAAGGTAATTGAATCATGGGGGCTGGTCTTTCCCAGACTATTCTCATGAATAATTCTCATGAGATCTGATGGGTTTATTGGGGTTTCTGCTTTTGCTTCTCTCTCATTTTCTCTTGCTGCCACCATGTAAGAAGTGCCTTTCACCTCCCACTATGATTCTAAGGCCTCCCCAGTCAGCTGGAACTGTAAGTCCAATTTAAACCTTCTTTTCTTCCCAGTCTCATGTGTGTCTTTATCAGCAGCATGAAAAAGGGCTAATACAATTTCAAATTAATCAATGTGGTACATCATATCAACAGAATGAAGGTCAAAAATCATATGCTCATTTCAATTGATGCTGAAAAGCATTTGATAAAATTCAATATCTTTCATTACAAAAATCATCAAAAAACTAGATATAGAAGGAACACACTTCAACATAATGAAAGTTATATATGACAGATCTGTAGCTAGTATCATACCAAATGGGATAAAACTGAAAGACTTTCCTCTAAGACCTAGAACAAGACAAGCATGTTCACTGTCACCACCGTTATTCAACATAGTATTGGAAGTCCTAGCTAGAGCAATCAGACAAGAGAAAGAAATAATGGGCATCCAAATTGGAAAGGAAGAAGTCAAATTATCCTTGTTTGGAGATGACATAATCTTATATTTAGAAAAATCTGAAGACTCCACCAAAACTCTGTTAGAACTGATAAACAAATTCAGTAAAGGTACAAGACACAAAATCAGCATACAAAAATCATTAGCATTTATTTATGCCAACAGTAAACAATCTGAAAAAAGAATCAAGAAAGTAATCCTATTTACAATAGCCATAAATAAAATTAAGTATGTAGGAATTAACCAAGAAAGCAAAAGCCCCACTATAAAGAAAAGTATAAAACACTCATGAAAGAAGTTAAAGAGGACACCAAAATATAGAAAGATAGTTCACGTTTATGGATTGAAAGAAATAATGTTGTCAGAATGTCCATATTATCCAAAGCAAACTATAGATTCAATGTAATC
Source organism: Colobus angolensis palliatus (assembly GCF_000951035.1). Lineage (NCBI taxonomy): Eukaryota > Metazoa > Chordata > Mammalia > Primates > Cercopithecidae > Colobus > Colobus angolensis. Next base: position 1,356,083 of record NW_012114364.1, on the reverse strand, counting down.
CCTATCAAAATATCAATAGCCTTCTTCATAGAAATAGGAAAAACAGCCAGGCGTGATGGCTCATGCCTGTAGTCCTAGCACTTTGGGAGGCAGAGGTGGGCAGATTACCTGAGGTCAGGAGTTCAAGACCAGCCTGGACAACACAGTGAAACCCCCTCTCTACTAAAAATACAAAAATTAGCCAGGTGTGGTGGTGTGCGCCCATAATCCTAGCTACTGGGGAGGGTGAGGCATGAGAATTGCTTGAACCCAAGAGGTGGAGCTTACAGTGAGCCAGGATCATACCACTGCACTCCAGTCTGGGTGACAGAGCAAGCCTCCATCTCAGAAAAAAAAAAAAAAAAAGGAAATAGAAAAAGCAATCCAAAAATGTATGTAAAACCACAAAGACCAAGAATACCAAAGCTTTCCTGAGTGAAAGGAACAAAACTAGAGGAATCACATTATCTGACTTCAAATTATACTGTAGAGCTATAGTAACCAAAACAGCATAGTGTTGGCATAAAAACAGACACAGATCAGCAAAACAGAATAGATTAACCATAAACAAATTCATACATCTGCAGTCAACTCATTTTTGACAAATATGCCAAGAATATACATTGGGGAAAGGATAGTCTTTTCAATAAATGGTACTGGGAAAACTGGATATACATATGCAGAAGAATGAAACTAGACCCATCTATCCCACCATATACAAAAATCACATCAAAATGGATTCAAAGACTTAAATTTAAGACCTCAAACTATGAAACTACTAAAAGAAAACACTGGGGGAAATTCTTCAGGATGTTGGTTGAGGCAAAAATTTCCTGAGTAATACCGCACAAGCACAGGCAACCGAAGCAAAACTGGACAAATATGATCACATCAAGTTAAAAACCTTCTGTATAACAAATGAAACAACAATGTGAAGAGACAACCCACAGAATGGGAGTAAATATTGGCATGCTACCAATCTGACAAGATATTTATATCAGAATATATAAGGAGCTCAAAAAATTTCAGAGGCAAAAAAATCTAGTAATCTAATTAAAAAATGGGCAAAAGATCAGAACACACATTTCTCAAAAGACATACAAATGGCAAACAGGCATATGAAAAGGTGCTCAACATCACTAATCGTCAGAGAAATCCAAATCAAACCTACAGTATCAACTCACCCCAGTTAAAATGGCTTTTGTCCAAACACATGTTTACCTAGGTAACAAACCTGCACATCCGGCACATGTACCCCGAAACTTAATTAATTAATAAATGGCTTTTGTCAATAAGTTGGGCAATAACAAATTCTGGCAAGAACGTGGAGAAAAGGGAACCCTTGTACACTGTTGGTGGGACTGCAAATTAACACAACTGCTATGGAGAATACTTTGGAGGTTCCTCAAAAAACTAAAAATAGAGCTACCACACAATTCATCAATGCCACTGTTAGGTATATACCCAAAATAAAGGAATCAGTGTATCGAAGAGATATCTGCACTTCTATGTTTACTGAAGCACTATTTAGAATGGCCAAGATTTGGAAGCAATTTTAGTGTCCATCAACAGATGAATGGATTAAAAAAATGTGGTACATATACAAAATGGAGTACTACTCAGCCATAAAGAAGAATGAGATTTGGCCATTTGCAACAACACGGTTGGAACCAGAGGTCATTATGTTAAGCAAAATAAGCCAGGCACAGCAGGGCAAACTTTGTATGCTCTCACTTATTTATGGGAGCTACATATCAAAACAATTGAACTTGTGGAGATAGCAAATAGAAAGATGATTACCTGGTACTGGGAAGGGTAGTAAGAGGTTGGGAAAGAAGTAGGGATGGTTAATGGGTACAAAAAAATTAGAAAGAATGAATAAGACCTAGTATTTGATAGCACCACAGGGTGACTATAGTCAATAATAATTAAATTGTACATATAAAAATAACTAAAAGGGTATAATTGGATTATTTATAAAAAAGGGATAAATGCTTCTGGTGATGGATACCCTATTTACCCTGATGTGATTATTACACATTGGATGCTTGTACTAATATATCTCATTCACCCCATAAATATATATACCAATTATGTGCCCACAAAAATAAAAATAAAAAATAAAAATAAAAAACAGCATGGCATATCATGACAATAGTTTAGAGCTGCTTGTAAAATTTTCTCAATTTAAAATTTTTTTCAAATTATTGATTTGTACTCTAGTTTTATAACACTGCAGTTCCATCAGATAACAAACTCTGGAATAATAATTATATGGTAAAATATTTAGATTATAATAATTGTTCAAGTAAAAGAACAGATGACACCAAAATGAATCTACAAAGTGCATATGAGGTAATGTGATTGACACAATGCCGTCTTTTCCTCCCAGATTTATTGAAGTATAATAAACAAATAAAAATTTTGTATATTTTAGCTGTACAATGTGATGGTTTGATATATGTATACACTGTGATGTGATTACCACAATCAAGCGAATTAACATAGAAAGCTATTGACTCTGGCAGTTTTTATGACCTCTACTGAAAGGTGCCTCTCTCCTAGGAAATACCTTCATCATGAATCTCTGAAGGAAAGTCAGCACAGTCCTTAACCTACCAATGATCTTTGTGGAAAGCCAGCATATTCTAAGATCAAGTTTCCTTACTGCTTCATATGACTGTCATCTTTGATCTTACAGAACACTGCCGATTTGTTTCCCTTCTCTTTCCCCAACCCCTGGTCTTGAAATTATGAATGTTTTTAATAAATGCCTGTGGTTTTCTGGCAGGAAGATAATAACTTATTATCTCCAAGTAGCTGTAAAGAATTGAAGAGAGGTCACGTTTCTTTTTTTTTTTTTTTTTTTGAGGCAGAGTTTTGCTCTTGTTGCCCAGGCTGGAGTGCAGGTGGCACAATCTTGGCTCACTGCTACCTCTGTCTCCTGGGTTCAAGTGATTCTCCTGCCTCAGCCTCCTGAGTAACTGGGATTACAGGCACCCAACACCACACCCAGCTAATTTTTTTTTATTTTTAGTAGAGATGGGGTTTCATTGTGTTGGCCAGACTGATCTCAAACTCCTGACCTCAGGTGATCCACCTGCTTCGGCCTCCCAAAGTGTAGGGATTACAGGCATGAGCCACCACGCCCAGCTGAGTGGTCACATTTTTATGCTTTGGCCTTATTGGTGAAGACGGCTTCTCTACCACTTTTAAAATTGAAAGCAGTGTTTACAATCATAATTTGCTTTTCTGCCATTTTTGTTATGTCCCTATAATTAATAGTGATATTAAAGGTAATAATTGCTAACCATGTAAACTATAACACTATGTGCCCAGTACCATAAAAGTATTTTCCCTACATTTGCTCATTTAATCTTCACAAGAATTCTGTGTGCTAGGTATTATTATTTAACTAAGAGACAGAGAGCTAAGCAACTTAAGGCCTACAACTAACAAGTCAAGGAGTCAGGACTTCAACATTTGCAGTTTGCCTCCAGCATCTGTGTTTTGTTGGGTTGGGATGGATTAAAAGTGGGTCTGAAGGATTTGGAATAAGAAAATCTATGTCAAAATCCTGGGGATTAGAAAGTCAGTTAATCCCTTCAGTATTTTTTATCCTGATTTACAAAATGAGTGCATTGGATGAATTTTAAGCCTCCTTCCCACTCTTCCCAATTTCAGACAGGCAGGGTGGGCCTTTGGTTGTTATTGTTGAGGTTTTCATTGTCTTAACCCTCTCCACCTCCACCTGAACTCACAATGTCTGCTGTGTTATCAATTCTTTCCTTCCAAGGCTAGAAAGTCTTTGGGAATCTGCCTCCACCCACTTTTCTCTTCTGGAGTTTTATTGTCTGAGACAGCTTAATAGGGGCTAGATGTAAAAATGCAGCCTGACTTTTAAGTCACTATATTGTGTCATTTTCTTACTGTGTGCCTAGAATTTCAATGAGAAATTATTTTTGTTTCTGTGATGAAGCCTCTAGAATCATTTAAAAGATTTTCTACTCTTGAACTAGGACGAAAATACTTAACGCTGTCTGTGTGGTAAGACAATACTCTGCTTGCAGCTCACTATTTAAATGGAAAGTGATAAATGCACTCATAAAATAAGCTTCAAATAAAGCTTTACTGCTACACTCCACAAATAGCCAAACTTTGTGCCAAGAGTTGGGACTTTTGTTTCACTGTAAGCCACAGCTGTACATGCAATATGCAAACTTTCAGACTTTGTATTTCAGGTAATTTGTCTGGGGCCAGTTGGTCAGGCATAATACTGAACTCTTTTTCTCTTTGTTATCTGTTTGTTTTGATCATGCAGGGTCTTTTGTTTTGCTCATAACACAAACAATGAATGAAGCAGCAAATTTCTTCAGATACAGAGATGACATTATGGGTTATGGATTCCTTGCTGCATTTTGATATTTTGTGCAATTTCATGGCACGTAGAAATAATTCTTGTTTATTGTGAGGAGTACAGCATTGCTTTCCTGTGGTGTTTAATAGTGTCTACTGGAAGATTATACACAAGATTGCCTGTTGGCCTGTTAGCATGTTTACTTAAGTTATCGTCTCCTTAATATATTTGGTAGCAATTGTATGAAAGTAGAGTTTTGGAAAGGGATAATCCTTTAAGTCTACATTTAATTTCTTGGTAGAAACAAGTTTCCCCTTTTTAAATGTTTCTATGTTGGTGATATTGCCTTAAGTGACTTGGTTTCTAGATCTTTCTGACCTTTTCTGAGGAATCTTTCCTTACATGCTGCCAGTGCTCAGATATTTTTTTCAAAATAGCTTGGAACCACTATATGTTGTATGCCCAGCCCTTAACCAGGCTGGGATTTTTAGGATTTAAGGGCTAAAAGCTTCAATGGTTTCAAAAATCTCTGTGATGTTAGTAGTGTGTGCAGAGCAAAGAGAAGGAGGTTTCCAAATATACATGAGAGTAGCAAGCATTTGTTGTTCTCATGGGGGAACAGCCTTGGCCCGTAGCTCTGTTTTTAATTCCTGTCTTGGCCATCTGATTTGTTTCCTTCTTGAGATGACAGGATCAGAAGGAGGAGAAGGGGCTTCATTACACATCTAGGTAGAACATCTCTGGACTTATGTGAAGATAGGGGAGGCAGTAGAATCCCTGTTAGTAACAGAGTAAATAATGTATTTAAATAGCCTCTATGTCTCTGAATGCAGCCTTCATGTTAATTGCTTTTGAATTATAGAAAAAAATCAAAAAATCTATTGAACGGGCAAAATTTAGGGCAGAAATGCGAGCTGATTTCATAAGATAGGCCACATCTCTCCTCCCCAAATCCACCCATCCTTGCTCAGCAGCTCAGCATGCAGGCAGCTATTCTCCCAGGCTTGCAGGGATGGGGGTGTCCCTGGAGCAGTGTTAGGCAAACCAGACAACACTGTACAGTTTTTCTCTTTCTTTGGGCCAATACTTGGCAAGTCAGTCAGGCTGTGGGATCCTGAATCTAGGTAGCTCTCCATATGAAGACTTTGGTCTTGGGAAAGGCTAAAAGGCCGGAATAGAACTTGTCTCCCTTCGTAGGCAACCTATTATTCAGATTCAGATACAGTTCCAGATACCTCTTGCATGTTTGTATACATGCATGAACTGAGCATACATTAGTGCTCAGAAAGAAAGGAATAACATTTTGAATTTGAATAGTAAGTATTTTAAAAATGGGACTTTATTTGCTGCTTTCTGTCCCTCCAAAGTCATTCCCTATTTACTTCTGATGACTTTGAAAGGTTATGCAGGAAAGATGAATTCTACTTGCACATAACCAAGTAGAATAGCAGAATGTTGGGAAACAGCAGATCAAATGAACATCTTTATAGAAATATCAAAAAACCTTTATACTAGAGTGGCTTCCCTCCACAGGGCATTCAATTAATTATGAGCTGATAATAAACAATACTTTTTATAATACCTTGACATTTATCTGGGTGCATTGTTTTATAAACAGTATTATTCACTAACAGCCTTCCAGTTCTGCCTTTATTACAAGGTGATCTTATAATTCCAAATGGGAAATTTCTACATTAAGAATTTGGTAGATTTATAATTAAGTTTTATGAAGATTTTGAGGTTGTCATTGATAATAAAAAGTTACATATACAGCATTCTATCTCATGTTCTTTGGTCTACACTTCTATATTCTTTTTGGTACACAATTTTAGTAAATTTTGTGTTAAATATTGTTAGTTCCTTCTCATGCTTCTACAAAGAAATACCAGAGACTGGATAATTTATAAAGGAAATTGGTTTAATTGACTCACTGTGCTGCCTGACTGAGGAGACCTCAGGAAACTTACAATCATGGCAGAAGGGGAAGCAAAAATATCCTTCTTCACAAGGTGGCAGGAGAAAGAAGTGCTGAGCAAAGGGAGAAAAGCCCCTTATAAAACCTTCAGATCTCATGAGAACTCACTCACTATCATGAGAATAGCATTATACTACCTGCCCCCATGATTCAATTACCTTTCACTGGATCTCTTCTATGACACATGTGGATTATGGGAACTAAAAGTCAGGTGAGATTTGGCTGAGGACACAAACAATATCGTCCCACAGCTGGTCCCTCCCAAATCTCATGTCCTCACATTTCAAAACCAATCATGCCTTTCCAACAGTCACCCAAAGTCTTAGCTCATTCCAGAATTAACACAAGTCCAAAGTCTCATCTGAGACAAGGCAAGTCCCTTCCACCTATGAGCCTGTAAAATCAAAAGCAAGTGAGTTACTTCCCAGATAAAATGGGGATACAGGGATTGGGTAAATATACTCGTTCCAAATGGAAGAAACTGGCCAAAACAAAGTCGGTACAGGTCACATGCAAGTCCAAAATCCAATAGGACAGTCATTAAACCTTGAAGTTCCAAAATGTTCTCCTTTGACTCCAGGTCTCACATCCACAGCATGCTGATGCAAGAAGTGGGTTCCAATGGCCTGGGGCAGCTCCAACTCTGTGACTTTGCAGGGTGCAGCCCCCATCCTGGCTGCTTTCACATGTTGGCATTGCGTGTCTGTGGCTTTTCCAGGCACACTGTTCTATCTGTCAGTGGATCTACCATTCTGGGGTCTGGGGGACAATGGCCCTCTTCTCACAGCTCTACTAGGCAGTGCTCCAGTGGTGACTCTATGTGAGGGCTCTGACCCTGCTTTTCCCTTCCACACTGCCCTGGCAGAGGTTCACCATGAGGGCTCCACCCCTGCAGCAGACTTCTGACTGGACATCCAGGCGTTTGCATACATCCTCTGAAATCCAGGTGGAGGTTTCCAAACATCAATTATTGACTTCTGTGAACCCACAGCCCCAAGACCACATGTAAACCAACAAGGCTTGGAGTTTGCACCCTCTCAAGCAATGTCCTGAACTGTATGTTGCTCCCTTTTAGCTACATCCAGAACTGAAACAGCTGGGACAAAGGGCACCATGTCCTGAGGCTACATAGACTAGGGGGCCCTGTGCCTGGCCCGCAAAACCATTTTTCCCTCCTAGGCCTCCAGGATTGGAGGAGCTGCCATGAAGTTCTCTAACATGCCCTGGAGGCATTTTCCCCATTGTCTTTGTGATTAACATTTGATTCCTCATTACTTATGCAAATTTCTACAGCAGGCTTGAATTTCTCCCTAGAAAATGGGTTTTTCTTTTCTACTGCATCATCAGGCTGTAAATTTTCCAGCCCTTTATGCTCCACTTCCTCTTGAGTGCTTTGCTGCTTAGAAATTTCTTCTGCCAGATACCCTAAATCATCTCTCTCAAGTTCAAAGTTCCACAGATCCCTAGAGCAGGGGCAAAATGCCACCAGTCTCTTTGCATAGCAAGAGTAACCTTTACTCCAGTTCCCAACAATATCTTCATTCTTGCATAGCAAGAGTGACCTTTACTCCAGTTCCCAACAAGTTCTTTACTTCACACCATCTTAGCCTGGACTTCATTGCCCATATTACTATCAGCATTTTGGCCAAAATCATTCGACATGTCTCTAGGAAATTCCAAATTCCTCACATCTTTCTGTCTTCTGAGCCCTCCAAGTCTCTAGGAAGTTCCAAACCATCCCACATTTTTCTATCTTCTTCTGAGCCCTCTAAACTGTTCCAACCTCTGCCTGTTACCCAGTTCCAAAGCCACTTCCACATTTTCAGGTATCTTTACAGCAGTGCCCCACTCTATGTGATACCAATTTATTGCACTATTTATTGTACTATTTATTGCATTATTTATTGTACTATTTATTTATTGTACTATTTTCTTCTCATGCTACTATGAAGAAATACCTGAGACTGTAATTTAAACAGGCAAGAGTTTTAATTGACTCACAGTTCCACATGACTGGGAAAGCCTCAGGAAACTTACAATCATGGCAGGAGGGGAAGTAAACACATTATTCTTCACAAGACAGCAAGAGAGAGAAGTGTTGTGCAAAGGGGCTAAAGCCCTTATGAAACCATCAGATCTCATGAGAACTCACTCTCACAAGGATAGCATGAGGGCAACCATCCCCATGATTCAACCTATCACTAGGGCCCTCCTACAACACATGAGGATTATGGGAGCTACAATTCAAGATGAGATTTGGGTGAGGACACAGCCAAACCATATAAATATTAAGTGGACAAGAAATAATTTAGTAGAGTATATATAAAGTTTAAAGAATACAATAGAGTGGACAACTTTGTATTATGTCCTTCCCCAATTCTATTCCCTTCTCAAACTCTGTGTTTATGATTGTGTTAATTATTTTCTTTCTTATCTTTATTGTTTACATGTGTTTGTGCTTCTAAACATTATACAGTTTTGTTATGCATGTTTTTGAGATACGTACAGATGAAATCATACTTTGGAAACTTAGTTTTCCCACTCAGCTTTATACCCCTGAGATTCACATATCTATTTATGTAGCTGAAATTTGTTAAATCCTACTTCCTTATGAATGTATTCAACCCATGTTTGACTATATCACTATTTATCCATGATCATTGCTGACTAAAAGTGTCAAACTCTAAAATATTGAAGAGCCAAATATGAGAACCATGACCCATGAGTGACACAGCCCCAGGAGATCCTGAGAACATGTGCCCAAGTTGGTTAGGCTATAGCTTGAGCTTGATTTTATACATTTTACGGAGATCTAAGATATCAATCAATACATATAAGATGTGCATTGGTTTGGCCAGAAAGGCAGGATACCTTGAAGCTGGGTGGGGGCTGGGGCTTCCAGGTCATAGGTGGATTCAAAGATTTTCTGATTAGCCATTGGTTGAAACAGTTTCACTAAAGACCTGGAATCAATTGAATGGAGTGGCTGGGTTGAGATAAAGAGCTGTGGAAACCGAGGTTCTTATGGCCGATGAAGCCTTCAGGTAGCAGGACACAGAGAGAATAGATTGTAAATGTTTCTTATCAGGTTTAAAAAGGTGTCAGACTCTTAATTAATTCTCTCCTGAATCAGAAAAAAAGACCTGGAAAGGGAAGTGAATCCTCTATAGAATGTAGATCTTCCCCACAAGAGAAAGCTTTACAGGGCCATTTCAATATATGTCAAAGAAATAGATTTTGCAGTAAAAAGATGCTTGATATTTGTAGGGCCTACTTTCTGTCAGGCTGGTATCATATTGCTACAAGGAGTCTGTTTTGTTAGTCTTAAGGTCTCTGTGTTAATGTTAATGTTAATGTTAATATTAGTCAGCTGTGCCTGAATTTCAAAGAGAGAAACGTATAATGAAGTATGTCTGACCATCCATTCCCATCATGGCCTAAGTTAGTATTTCGGCTTTACTTTAGAATGCCATTGACCAGGAAGAAGGGTCCATTTGGCTTATTGGGAGGCTTAGAATTTTACTTTTGGCTTACAATTCTATAAGTAAATCTTCAGGTTTTCAAATTTTTGTTGTCACAAACACTGCTGTTATGAAAAAGATCCACAAGTCTTTAATGCTTAAGATTTTTTTTTTTCTAAGAAATATTTCAAGGAGTGACATTTCAGGGAACAGGGAATGGATTTCTTTATTACTAAGTAAGCCAAATGTTTCCCAAGGCAGTTTCTCCAATATATATTGGATCGGCAGAATATGTGATCAAATGGTGTCAAATTTTAAAATATCACCAAGTTGGTGGGTGCAAAATGGGGTCTCACTGTGGTTCTAGTTTATTTTTTTCATGAATTCTAATGATGCTGAGCATATTTTTCTTTATTATTGGCTATTTAACTTGCACTACTTTAAGTGCCTATTTTTCTACTGAACTGTGAAAATTAAAATTTTTATTGAATGAAATGCCCAGTTTGTACAGTATAATCAATTTTTATCATGCTACTCCCCTGTAACTCACATGCCTACCAATTTAGAAACTATTTCCTTACCTAAACTTTCCTTACATTATTTCTCAAAAGATTCTTTCATTCCAAAAGCAACCGCTGATCTGATTTCTACCATCATAAATCAATTTTATCCATTCAAGAATCTCAAATAAGTGGAATCATATGATATGTAATTTTTAATGTTTTGCTTTCTTCACTTAGCGTGATATTTTTGAGATTCATTAATGTTGATATGCTTCTTAGAAAATCTTTTTTATCACGAAGTAGTTCTCTTTGTTCAAATGTATAAGCACATAGATTGCTTTTGGTTTTTAGTAATCATGAGTAAAGCTGCAAGGAATATTTTTCTACAAGTTTTTGGTAGATAAGAACTCTTTCAATATCCTTCTCTGCTAATTCTAACATCTGGGTCAGTTCTAGGTAGATTTTAATTGACTGATTCTTCTCTGCATTATGAGTTGTGTGTTCTTGCCTCTTTGCCTGCCTGGTAGTCTTTTATTACATAACAGATATTGTTGGGTGATGAAAATTTTTGTATTTCTATAGATTTTCTTGAGCTTTGTTTTACTATGCCGTTAAGTTACTTGTAACACTTTGCTGTTTTCAGGTCTTACTCTTGTGATTTTTAGGCATTTCTGAAACAGAGCCCAGTCTAAGGTTAATTATTCCTCATGCATGAGGCAAATATTCCTGAGAACTCTGCCCACAGCCTTAAGCATTGTTTTTCCTGTCTGCTTGGTGGGAGCAGGCATTGTTTCCAGCCCAGCATAAGCACAATCTCTGTTCCCTCTTTGGATGATTCTTTTCTGGGTAACTTCCTCACACTCATGTGCTGATTCCCATCAGAGTCCCTCCGCAGATCTCTGGAGTTGTCTCTCTGTGCAGCTCTCTCCTCTCTGGCACTCTACCCTGTGAACTCTCGCTGCCCAGGTCTCAAAGGACCAAGCTGCTGGAGCAGTTGTAGGGTTTATCTTGTTTGTTTCCCATCTCTCAGAGATCACCTGCTGATTAATGTATTTTGCTGTTGTTTCAGGCAGAGGATATGTCTGGTCCCTATTACTCTGCTTTGACCAGATCCACCAATATTTTGAATCATATATTCACATTTTGAATCATAACCTCCCAGGTTTGGCACCTTGGGAGGTTGTTTCCCTCCAGGGAAGGGGGTCGTTGTTAACTTCAGGATGTAAGAGACATATGCCCTTCTTTAAAAGAAGACATTGCTAATGGAGGTAGGTAGTGGAAAGAGCCAGAATGACACCGGGGCAGCACCATTCTTCAGGGTGAGGGACATTTCCAGGGGTTCTCTCTTCTCCCTGAGTGTCAGAATCAGGAAGTCATCCTGCTCAGCATCTGCTGGCATGAGCTTTTGTTGTGGTCCCTATTAAGGCTTGAGGACCTGAAGAAAGTTCTTTTTCTTTTTCTTTTCTTTTTTTTTTTTTTTTTTTTTTTTTTTTTTTTTTTTTTGATGGGGTTTCACTGTGTCGCCAGCCTGGAGTGCGGTGGCACAATCTCTGCTCACTGCAACCTCTGCCTCCCGGGTTCAAGTGATTCTCCTGCCTCAGCCTCTCGAGCAGCTGGGACTACAGGCATGCGCCACCACGCCCAGCTAATTTTTGTATTTTTTTAGTAGAGACGGGGTTTCACCATGTTGACCAGCATGGTCTCGATCTCTTGACCTCGTGATCCGCCCACCTCGGCCTCCCAAAGTGCTGGGATTACAGGCGTGAGCCACCACGCCCGGCTGAGAAAGTTCATTCTTAAAAGGAGGAAATGGGGTTGGAAAAAGAGTGTTTCTTATTAAGGTTGGGTGCATGATAGAGTGAAACGTTTGTCTTGAGGTGTTAACCTCTTTGGACACCTTAATATTTTTGCCAACATTTTTACCTAAGAAGTAGTTTGCACACACAGCACAATAGTATTGGTAGTGGTTTCACCTGGTGTAAGATGAATGATCTGAAATGAATGTGCTGGTTAATCTGGGGGATTTTCTTCCAGATCAAATTTACTTGAGGGGAAATCCACATGATGTTGGACACAGGTGTCCTCTCATAAAGAGCCTCCCAGGGATGAACGGCTGATGCAGGGCTTCTCTGTAAAGTGACTCTGGGAACATTTTCCCCAGTGCGTTAGAAATTTCAGCATCTCTTTCAAGTCCTGCCTCAGGGACCCAAATCTTTGAATATCTCCCACATCTGCTCCAAAAATTCAGTCCTCCTCACTTCATTATAGTAATGTTAGAAATATAGTCCCATTTGCAGTTTGCAACTGGAATTAAACCAATAACACAAACATCCTAGAACAATGCATTTAAATTTTTGGTATTACAACATGAAATACGCAGACCAGTTTCAGCAAGTTTGAGAGAATAGAAATGTATCGTGCTAATGCAGCCTCTGGAATCAATAAACCTGGTTTTATTTCAATAATCCCTTGTGATTTCCCCTTCTAAATCACAGCATGAAACTAATTGCTTCTCTATCTTGTAAAATACTCACGTTTTTATTTCCTATCCTGAAAATAACATTCTAAGGATTCATGTAGATTATGCCAAGCATATTTGAGATTCAGGTTGATAACAAACATTGAGCATTTTCCTCATTTGGTTTTCCAGTCACAGGGCTTCTAAGAGAACCCTGAAATGGGAGCATGGTTCCAATGACTGAAAAGAAAGAGCAGCCAGCAGACTAATTGGCATGCAGCTTGGACCAAGAACTGCCAAAATGACCTAGAAAGGATCTGCTGTGTCCTGACAGGCCTGGAGATTTCCTGAAGATTCTGGCACAGTGGTACAGGCTGTGTCTGGAGCTCAATATGAAAACCAGTTAGATTGTGGCAGCTGCTGACTAAAGAACATTGCTCCCTAGAAAGGGTGTGGAAAAATGAGAAGAGTGGAAATCCGCTATAAACTGCTTCACAAAAGAGGGAAAGGAATGTCATTGAACTCTATGTCAGTGAAGGATCTTTCCCATTTGCAGAAAACTTATCAAAATAACCTCCCTTGGGCTTATCACATCCTACCATTGACCCTTCTTCTAGCAGCTTAAATTTTTCATGTCTGTTAAAGAGGATTATCTATCTTTTCATATCATTTTTTTTCCTATACATGATGATGGTGAGGCATTTTATACTTTACACATTATTTCATGCTTTATGTACATCATATCATTAAAATACCACAGTGAAATGGTTTGGCTGTGTCCCCATACAAATCTCAACTTGAACTGTGTCTCCCAGAATTCCCACGTTTTGGGAGGGACCCAGGGGGAGGTAACTGAATCATGGGGGCTGGTCTTTCCATTCTATTCTTGTGATAGTGAATAAGTCTCATGAGATCAGATGGGTTTATCAGGGGTTTCCGCTTTTGCTTCTTCCTCATTCTCTCCTGCTGCCACCATATATGAAGTGCTTTACACCTCCTGCCATGATTATCAGGCCTCCCCAGCCATGTGGAACTGTAAGTCCAATTAAACCTCTTTTTCTTCCCAGTCTTGGGTATGACTTTATCAGCAGCTTGAAAACAGACTAATACAGCAAATTGGTACCAGTAGAGTGGGACATTGCTGAAAAGATACCCGAGAATGTGGATGCGACTTTGGAACTTGGTAACAGCCAGAAGTTGGAACAGTTTGGAGGGCTCAGAAGAAGACAGGAAACTGTGGGAAAGTTTGGAACTTCCTATAGACTTGTCGAATGGCTTTGACAAAAATGCTGATAGTGATATGAACAATAAGGTCCAGGTTGAGCTGGTCTTAGATGGAGATGAGAAACTCACTGGGAACTGGAGCAAAGGTGACTCTCGTTATATTTTAGTGAAGAGACTGGCGAAATTTTGCCCCTGCCCTAGAGATTTGTGGAAGTTTGAACTTGAGAGATACTATTCAGGGTATCTGGAGGAAGAAATTTCTAAGCAGCAAAGCATTTAAATGGTGACTTGGGTGCTGTTAAAAGCATCCAGCAGGGTGCGATGTCTCATGCCTGTAATCCCAGCACTTTGGGAGGCCAAGATGGGCAGCTCAAGATCAGCTCAAGAGTTTGAGACCAGCCTGACCAACATGGTGAAACCTCAGCTCTACTAAAATACAAAAAAATTAGCCGGGCGTGGTGGTGTTTACCTGGAGTCCCAGCTACTCAGGAGGCTGAGGCAGGAGAATCACTTGAACCCTGCAGGCAGAGGTTGCAGTGAGCCCAGATTGCGCCACTGTATTCCAGCCTGGGTGACAGAGTGAGACTGTGTTTCAAACAAAACAAACAAACACACAAACAAAACAAAGGCATCCCATTTTAAAAGGGAAACAGAGCATAATAGTTCAGAAAATTTGCAGCCTGATGATTCAGTAGAAAAGAAAAATCCATTTTTTTGAAGTGAAATTGAAGCCAGCTGCAGAAATTTGCATAAGTAGCAAGGAGCCTAATGTTAGTTCCCAAGACCGTGGGGAAATGTCTCAGTACTCCACCGTGTCAGAGACCTTTACGGCAGGCCTTTGCATCACAGACCCAGAGGCCTAGGAGGAAAATGTGGTTTTCTGAGCCAGGCACAGGGTCCCCATGGTGTGTGCACCCTAGAGACTTGGTGCCCCATGTTTCAGCTGCTCCAGCCATGGCTGAAAGGGGCCAACATACAGCTTGGGCTGTGGCTTCAGAGGGTGGAAGCCCCAAGCCTTGGCAGCTTCCGTGTCTTGTTGGGCCTGCGGGTACAGAACTGAAGTCAAGAACTGAGGTTTGGGAACCTCTGCCTAGATGTCAGAAAATGTATAGAAATGCCTGGATGCCCAGGCAAAAGTTTGCTGCAGGAGTGGGGCCCTCAAGGAGAACCTCTGCTAGGGCAGTGCAGAAGAGAAATATGGGATCAGAGCCTCCACATAGAGTCCCTACTGGGGCACTGTCTAGTGGAGCTGTGAGAAGAGGGCCACCATCCTCCAGACCCCAGAATGGTAGATCCACCAACAGCTTGTACCATGCACCTGGAAAAGTCACAGACACTCAACCCCAGCTCATGAAAGCAGCCAGAAGGGAGGCTGTACCCTGTGAAGCCACAGGAGTGGAGCAGCCCAAAGCCATGGGAACTTACCTTTTGCATCATTGTGACCTGGGTGTGAGACCTGGAGTCAAAGGAGATCATTTTGGAGCTTTAAAATTTGACTGCCCAACTGGATTTCAGACTTGCATGGGTCCTGTTACTCCCATTTGGAACATCTGTATTTACCAAATACCTGTACCCCCATTGTATCTAGGAAGTAGAGCTTGCTTTTGATTTTACAGACTCATAGGCAGAAGAGACTTGCCTTTTCTCAGACGAAACTTTGGACTGTGGACTTCTGGGTTAATGCTGAAATGAGTTAAGACTTTGGAGCACTGTGGGGAAGGCATGATTGGTTTTGAAATGTGAGGACACGGGTTTGGAAGGGCCAGGGGCCGAATGATATGGTTTGGCTGTGTCCCTGCCCAAATCTCCACTTGAATTATATCTCCCAGAATTCCCACAACACGTGGGACCCAGTGGGAGGTAACTGAATCATGGGGGCTGGTCTTTCTCTTGCTAGTCCAGTGACTAATTACTATGAGATCTGATGGGTTTATCAGGGTTTCTGCTTTTGCTTCTTCCTCATTCTCTCTTGCTGCCACCATGTAAGAAGGGCCTTTTGCCCTCCACCATAATTATGAGACCTCCCCAGCCATGTGGAACTATAAGTCAAATTAAACCTTCTTTTTTTCACAGTCTCAGGTATGTCTTTATCAGCAGTATAAAAATGAACTAATCTATCTTGCAGGTAAGTATACAGTAAAGAACTAAGAATTCAGTTATTAAAAGCATTATTTTTAAAAAAATAGATCTGAAAAAGTCTTCAAATTTTAAACACATTTTGGAAAGCAGGTGAATAGCTACAAAATGTCACCCATTTGTGATTGGCCCCATTACCATCCAACATTTGAATTTCTCTAAAAGAAAGAACAGAAAAAAGGTAGACAGTCTCAGGCATTTGGGGGAATTTCTTTGATTTTTTCCAGGTTTTATTTTTCTCTTTTTTGTTAATGAATGGGGGGGTGTATCTGTGAAAATTTTTCCCAAAACTTTTCATCCCAGTGTACTTTATTTTACTTGACTCTGAAGCCTATATCCTTAAAATGGCATGTTAAAGTCTGAAATTTCTCCACAAATATTGAAATTTCTTTTTTTTTAACCTTTATACTCATGATTTCTCTTTGTTATAGATGGTACAGAGATTATTTTTATTCTCTGTTAGTGAAAAAGAAATAAATGCTATTTTTAAAATATTTTTCTTCTTCTGGGTTTCAACGCTTGTTCCATATGTTTTCTTATTACTTTTTCTCTCAGTTGCAGAACTAGATGGAAAGAATATGCTTTTTGCAGAAACAGTCATTTGTCTCCATTCCCATGTTTCTGTTTATAACAAAAAGAAACTTAGCTTACTTGCTCATAGGAAAATCAAGATAAATTTTTGTTGGGATATTATTACTGATTTACAATGTTGATTTGATTTTCTAATATTCAAACATCTTGGATTTGTCTTGCTTTAGATATTTCTCCTATTAGGCATCTCCTGGAAAACAGATGCTAGTTTAAGGGCTCAAAAGAAGCTAACTCTATGCAGGAATTAGAGGTAAAGGCCTTCAGTTCTGGGGACATTGATCATGGACTGGGGCTACATGGCTTTTCATGGGTCCCATTTCTACTGTCTACAACATTTTTTTTTATCAGAATTCCAAAGGGGTACCTGAAAGGTTATGAGCAAGGGCTTTGGATTTCTTCTAAAATCACTTCCAATCAAATCATTTGCTTCTAAACTGTCATTGCTTACTAATACTCCCTGTACATTTCACATTCCTCTATTTAGTAAATAAATTGCATTAAATTTGTGAGAACTTTCTTGACATTTTGTCTTTACTCCTTACTCAATTATGTGTAAATCCTTACTCTGCTAGACACTGTGCCAAAGCAATAAATCGTGTCCTCTCAGGCTAAAGCAAGTCACTTCATTGTACATCACTATAGCATCCATATCCATACCTTTCTGCTATAACATGCATCAAACTTTTGCAGTTATGAGCAGGTAAACACCAGGGTTTAGCTTTCACAAAGCTCGATGGAGAATTAGTCCCACCAGCCTTCCAGTGGGTGCGTGGATCCTCAGGCCATACACCTAAAGGAGCCTTCTTACTCTTTGACAGATGAGGCTTGGGTCTTTGGCAGAAGTTGTAACTGACTTGTATCTGGATGGCTCACCTAGGTTCTGGGAATAGACTACAAACTCTACACTTGGGGTTAGCAAACTACAGCCAAGTCCTGTTTGATTAGAATACAGCCGTGCTCCATTTATGTATGGTCTATTGTTGCTTCAGCAAGTTGAGTAATTGCAAGAGACTATATAGTCTGCAAAACCTAAAACATTTACTCTCTGGTTCTCTATGGAAAAGGTTTGCTAAGCCCCACTCTAAAATAGCAGTCAGCTTTCTTAGAAATAGTTCAGGCCTGGTCTGTATGTGCTGAATAGGTTAGGCTAACCTCTGAGGCTGGATCTCCAAAAACTCAATTCCATCTCAGGTCTTATAAATCTATTAGTCACTAAGCTTGTTAACATGTATATGGTTATATGCTATGAGTTTTAAAGTGTGGTGCCAGGCTTGGATTGGTCTTCTATGAGTGGTCTATGGGCTCTGCCACTTATTGCTAGAGGACCCTTCCCCAGTCATTTCTAAGCATGTTATCCCTTGCTCTGCAACATTATGTGACTCTCAGTTGCTACCTGATGACATTCACATGCCTTAACCTGACCTTCTCCTCATGTGAATCTACTGCACCATTCCAGCCTTAGTTTCCACGTCTCACTGAATACCTGTTAAATACTTCAGCCAAACCTGACTCCTTAACACCTGTCAAACATACTTTCTCCACCTTGGTGACCAAATCTTTTGGGGACCATTTAAACACATTCAGCTTCCTGTTGTTGTTTATTTGGGTTCTTGTCTCATGTACCCTATCAGGTTTTCAACTTTGTGAGGGCAAGTTCCATATCTCCACTCATTTTTACATGCCCAGTACAGCTGGCTATTAGGAAGGACTTAGTGATGATTGAGGCCATTGATCCTTAGCACTGTTTCTTGAATTTTTTTGACCCTCAGGAATATTCACCTTTGGATGCTTTCAGTTAATTTAGAGTCTAGTGTATTAATATTTGTATACCCAGCATCAAATATCTGGCACATAATAAATGAATGAAAAATAATGAATAAAAGAAAGGATGGGAAGAAAGTGGTCCCATTTACTAGGAGTGCTAGGGAGGCATTTAGGATTGTTGGCTCTGCTGCTGCATGATAGGTTTGGGACTCTCAAGACTGTCATTTTCTCCTTCTAAACTTGGAATTTCAATACATTACTGTGAGGCAGACAAAGGTATATGGGATAGGGTCCTTCATCTAAATAACATACCTCTTTGGAGTGTGATTAATTGAAAGGGACTGTAAAAAGCTAAAAACAATGTTTGAGTGCTATCTGTCAGCCATAGTGATAAAGCACTCTATATACATGGTCTTATTTAATACTAACTACAAATACATAAAGTTGATTTTTAGGAAAACTTTCTGTTATGGAGAACTTTAAACAAGACACTAGTGTGATGAGTTTTCACATACTCATCACCAGATTCAACATTTATTAACTCACAGGCAATCTTGTTTAATGTATGCTTCCACCCACTTCTCTTCTCCCTTGTTATTTTGAAGCAAATCTCAGATGTCATATAATTTCATCCATAAATATTTTGGTATGCATATGTAATAGATAAGAACTCTACTTTTTTCTTTTTAAGACAGGGTCTAACTCTGTCACCCAGGTTGGAGTGCAATGGCGTGATCATAGGTCACTGAAGCAACAATCTCCTGTCAGGCTCAGGCAGTCCTCCTTTCTCAGCCTCCTGAGTAACTAGGACTACACCACACCTGGCTAATTTTTTATTTTTATTTTTGTAAAGATGGGGTCTTGCTATTGTGCTCAGGCTGGTCTCGAACTCCTGGCCTCAAGCAACACCCCACCCCCCCAAACTTGGCCTCCCAAAGTGCTGGAATTTCAGGCATGAGGCACTACACCCAGAAAAAAAAAAAAAAACTTAAAAAAAAATTCATAATACCATCATTAAACCAACCACTCAGCACAACTATTCTTTAATATCAAATATCCTGTTACCTCTAAACAACCATTAATTTTATATATTTTTGCTTGCTTGAATCAGGATCCAAATAAAATCCCACTTTGATTGTCTTTTAACTTTTTGTAATCTACAGGCTTCTCCTTTCATCTCCTTTTTTTTCTCCCTTGCAATTTGTTTATTGAAGAAACCAGGTTGTTTTCCTATATTTTGGATTTTGTTAAATATATCCTCATTATGCCGTGTCTCAGAGTTCAGATTTTTCTGACTGTATGCTCATGAAGTTCTTCAACTTGTTCCTCACTTTCTTCTGTTCTCTGTATTTACTATACATTAATAGTTTGATCCAAATATTTGATCAGATTTAGGTTGGATTTGAAGAGCAGGGCAAAAAAAAACTGTGCTAGGCTCTTCCATCAGGAGAAATGTAATGTCTACCTATCTTCTTTTGGTGATGTTAGCATCCATTGATCAATTATGAATTGAAAAATAATGGTGTTATTATATCATTCCTTCTTCATTTATTAGCTGTCATACTGTAGATACTGCTTTTTATAAATTATTGCTGCCGGGCGCGGTGGCTCAAGCCTGTAATCCCAGCACTTTGGGAGGCCGAGACGGGCGGATCACGAGGTCAGCAGATCGAGACCATCCTGGCTAACACGGTGAAACCCCGTCTCTACTAAAAATACAAAAACTAGCCGGGCGAGGTGGCGGGCGCCTGTAGTCCCAGCTACTCGGGAGGCTGAGGCAGGAGAATGGCGTAAACCCGGGAGGCGGAGCTTGCAGTGAGCTGAGATCCGGCCACTGCACTCCAGTCCGGGTGACAGAGCGAGACTTCATTTTGAAAAAAAAAAAAAAAAAAAAAAAAAAAGTAAATTATTGTTTTACCCAGTTGTACAATTTACATAGAAAAGGCCAGATAGTTGTTGAATTTTTCTTTTCAATATTTTTTTTTCAAAATGATGGTTTGACTTATGTATATCCTTCAATTGTGACTTTTATTTTTTAAAAAGAATTATTATGAATACAGAAGTTTAAGCATATTTGAGGTATTTCTATCCATTGCAATTATTATCCTTATCAATGTATAAAATATCCTATCTTTGGTCAGAATGAGTCCCTTTAAATTTCCTCTTGAGATTTGTTGATATCATTCTAACAATCTTTGATACAGTCCTTGCTATCTAGAGTGACAATGTGTTCTAGGCTTATTTTAAGCATTTCTGGCCCAGACCTGAAATAAGCAATTTCTCCAAGAAGTTTTGGGGATTTTTTTAGTGGTAGATGGTATTTGGAGACCACAATCTTGGTGTTAGGGATAAATATTATAACTTTAAAACTTTTGAAAAAGTAATGGCTTTATTAAGGTATAATTTATATACTATAAAATTCACCTATTTTAAGTGTGCAATTCAATGATTTTCAGTATGTTTAGTGTGTTTACAGAGGTGTGCGACTATCACCAAAATCTACTTTTAGAACATTCTCCTCATCCTAGAAAGAAAACTTTTGTCCGTGGAGTCATTTTTCATTTTCAACTCAGCTCTAGGCAACCAGTAATCTACTTTTCTCTGTATATGTATTAGGTGATTCTGTTCTAATATGTGTTCTTTTGTGTCTGGCTTCTTTCAAGAAGCACTATGTTTTTGAGGTATATCAATGTTTTGGAGCGTGTATCAGAACTTTCTTTTTATTGCTAAACAATATTTTATTGTATAGATCTACTACATGTCTTTATCCATTCACCAGTTGATGACCATTGGGTTTGTCTCCATCTGTTGGTTCTTGTGAATAGTGTTACTATGAACATTTACCTAAAAGATTTTGGTTGAACATATGTTTTCATTTCCCTTGGGTAGATACCTAGAAGTGAAATTGCTGGGTTTAAGGCAACCCTATATTTAACATTTTGAGAAATTATCATACTATTTTCCAAAAAAAAGTGGCTACACCATTTTACATTCCCACCAGCAATGTATGAGAGTTTTGATTTTTTCACATCCTCTCCGACACTTGTTATCTTATTGTTGTCTTATTGTTTATAGTCAGTCTAGTGGGTGTGAAGTGATATTGTGGTTTTGATTTGCATTTTCCTAGTAACAATGGTGTTCAGCATTTTTAATGTGCTTATTGGCCATATCTTCTTTAGAGAAGTGTCTATTCAAAGTATTTTGCCCATTTTTAAATTGGATTATCTTTTAATATTGGATTGGAAGAGTTCTTCTGGATATGTCACTTACTAGATATCTGACTTATTTCTTCCCTTTTGTGGGTTGTCTTTCACTTTCCCTGCCTGTGTCTTTTGATGTGTAAAAGTTTGTAATTGGGGATTATGTTTAATTTACTGGGTTGTTTCTCTTTTCTCATTTGTGTTTTGGATGTTGTGTCTAAGAAATCATTGCCTAACACAAGATCACAAAGATTTACTTGTATGTTTTCTTCTAAGAGATTTATAGTTTTAGTCCTTACATTTATGTCTGCGATCTGTTTTAGTAAATTTTTGTGTATGGTGTTAGGTAGGGAACCAAATTAATTTTTTGCAGATGGATATTCAATTGCCCCAGCACCATCTGTTGAAAATAGAATTTTTTTCCCGTTGAATTTTCTTGACACCTTTGTCAAAAATCAATTGACTGAAAATGAAAAGAGTTATTTCTGGGCTTTCAGTTATATTCCATTGACCAATACATCTGTCCTTATGCTAGTACCATACTCTCTGTATTACCTTATCTTTGTAGTAAGTTTTGAATTAGCGTAAGTCTTTCAATCCTGTTCTTTCTCAGAATGGTTTTGGTTATTCTGTGTCTTTTGCATTTCCATAGGAATTTTAGGATCAGTTCATCAATTTCTGCAGAAAAGCCAGCTTGGATTTTGACAGGCATTGTGTTGAAACTGTAAGAATTTGGGGAGTATTACCACATTAATAATATTTAGTCTTCTGATCCATAAATGTGGGATGCCTTTCCATCTACTTAAGTCTTTAATTCCTTTCAGCAATGTTTTGAAGTTCTTAGTATACACACCTTGCTTTTATTAAATTTATTCCTAATAGTTTGTTCTTTTTGATGCTGTTGTGAATGAAATAATTTTCTTAATTTTATTTTCACACTCTTCATTGCCAGTGTATATAAATACAATTGATTTTTGTATTTTTATTTTGTGAACTTCCTGAACTCATTTGTTAATTCTAGGGATTTTTTTAAGTGGATTCCTTCAGATTTTCTATATATAAGATCATGTCATTTGTGAATAAGATAGTTTTACTTCCTGCTTTCTAATCTGAATCCTTTTATACATTCATTGCCTAATTGCCCTGGCTAGAACCTCAGTCTGTGTTGAATAGACTAATAAACATTACCATCTTTATCTTGTTCTCAATCTTAGGGGGATAATATTCAATCTTTCACCATTAAATATGTTAGCTGTAGGGTTTTCACAGATTTTTTTATCATGTTGGTGAAGTTCCCTCCTATTTCTTATTTGTTGAGAATTTTCTTTTCATGAGTGGATAGATATTGTTTTTAATTCTTATTTACCTATAAGGAAACTAGCATTCTGGTGATCTGACTCCAAAGACCAAGCTCTTAATCATTGTGCTATCTCTATAGCACCCTCTTCCATTTAATTTTCACTCTACCCCCGCCTCTTAATTCTTTTAGCTTACCTTGTTAATGCTGGTGTTCTCCAGGATTTTCAGCCCTTCCTCTGGTTATTCTATCCTAAAGTGAGAGTATGGCTTCAGTCATTCACTTGTAAGCTGATGACTACAAAATCTGTATCTCCTACCCTCACAGAGCTCTAGTATATCTTAAAGCTTCCAAGACTCTTCCACTTAGATACGTAAAGAACTTCCCAATCCATCATGTCCTAAAGTGCCCCATTACCCCCACTCTACTCAAGTGGGCTCCTCTTTCCAGCCTGAAACCTGGTATGATCCTATAGACTTCCTGGTCCTTGGTCCCTCCTCTCACTTTTTCTAATCAATTGTCAAGTTCTGCCTATTTTAACCACCAGAGCAGTCTGGTGGTCTTTGCAATCCATTCTTTTCTCTTCATCTCCACTGCTACTATCTTGTTCCTGCTTCCAGTCTTGTTCACCCTTAAATTCACACACCACATTACCAACAGAATGATTTCTCTGAATTACAGCTACTCTGACACTTAAATTCTTCAGAGATTTCTTATTACCCAGCACAGCAAGCAAGGCCTTTCTTGCAAATATTAAAATCATTAAATGCCCATTAAGATGTCAATTTTAATAGCTGCATGATACTTTCATCATTTGGAGACATTATAAATTATATTACCTTCCTCACGGATCTAGAAGTAGAAATACCATTTGACCCAGCCATCCCATTACTGGGTATATACCCAAAGGATTATAAATCATGCAGCCATAAAGACACATGCACATGTATGTTTATTGTGGCCACTATTTACAACAGCAAAGACTTGGAACCAACCCAAATGTCCATCAATGATAGACTGGATTAAGAAAATGTGGCACATATACACCATGGAATACTACGCAGCCATAAAAAAGGATGAGTTCATGTCCTTTGTACGGGGGGACATGGATGAAGCTGGAAACCATCATTCTCAGCAAACTATCACAGGGACAAAAAACCAAACACCACATGTTCTCACTCATAGGTGGGAAATGAACAATGAGAACATTTGGACACAGGAAGGGGAACATCACACACCGGGGCCTGTCATTGGGTGGGGGGAGAGGGGAGGGATAGCATTAGGAGATATACCTAATGTAAATGACGAGTTAATGGGTGCAGCACACCAACATGGCACATGTATACATATGTAACAAACCTGCACATTGTGCACATGTACCCTAGAACTTAAAGTATAATAATAAAAAAATTATATCACCAGATCTATTTCTACTTTCCTTTGCCTGTCTTGTTGACTCATGCCTCATGATTTTTGTTTATTCTGTTGTCTTTGAGAGGTTTATTCTCCTTCGACAACATCCCCTCTATTCCTTTACACCCTGAAAAGCCTGGCTGACTAGATCCTCCTTTTTGAAACCTTTCTCTAACTCTTTCAGAGCTAATTATGCCTTCCTCTGTATTTTTTTCAGAACATTGCAGAAGCCTATAATATTTCATGTATTATCCTATATTATAATTATTTGTTATTGTTTTACTCTCACTCTAAGTTTGAGTTCAGCATTTATACTAGATTTATATAGAGTACTCTCACAATATCTAGCATACAGAAAATACTCAAAAAATATTTGTTGAACTCACCTAAATTTGGCTTTATCTATAAAACTTCCTTGCTTTTAATAGATTATTTTCTAATTTGTCCGAATTTAAATGCATTTTAAAGAGAACATACTTAAGAAATAATATTTTTTAAATGACAAAGTAACATGTTTATTTTAGATTGCATGGAATACATAAGCTTGAGGTGGGGATTCTTTTGCAAGTGATTTTTCAAAGGAGCATGCTCAGAAGAAACTGAAATTCAGTGAAGGGAGCAGAATAGGAAAGGGGAGAAACAAAGCAAAGATTTGGTCTGATCCCATGGGGAGCTCTGGAGAGAAATTGCACTACAGAGCCTCTCCTGCCTTGAGACAAGCAAGGGGGGCTTTTGTAACTAACCCGCCTCACACATCTGTCCATTGTTGCCTTCCATGTTTGGCATAATGTACAAGGGGGAGAAGCAGAAATGCAACTTTCAGGGCCCACCAGGAAAGGAGGCCCCAGATAGCTCAGGGAAATGCTCCTGAGAAGGGTGCAGCCAGTCAAAGGGAAGGAATCTGAAACCTCAGGTCTGGGCAGGGCATCAACAGCACCTGCCAGAGTAGGGTAAAGTGCTCATAGACAGAGGTCTTAGGGGTGAGTTGAAAGCAGGTGAGAGATTTATTCCACAACTGGTTCACTCTGTTCGTCTGCTGTGTCACACACTGTGCTAGTCACACACTGATGACAAACAAGGCAGACAGTACTCCTGAGTTTTGCTCCTGAGCTTTCTTCTGGCCATAGACATGGGGCTGTGGGGAGTTAGGAACTAACCAAAGAGATGCATCAACAAGATCACCAGTGGATGGCGAGCCAGAGAGGAACCCAAGAGGTAAGGGAAAGCTTGTGAGCCATTGTCTGAAAGATCTGGAGTCTGAGTGGTTGAGCTCCTTCTGTTTTCAGCTCTTGAAGGTGTGAAGAATGATTCTCTGGAAGCTATCCAGTCTTTGTTCAATACCATCCTGAAAAAAGTTGACTCAGATACTAGTGCCCAATTTACCCTCCTTTCTGGCTGAGTTGGATGAGCAGTAGCCTTGTCAAAGCCTCTGGATCAAAGCCCTGGAAAGAAAGAAGCACCACCTTTTTAAGGCTGTCAAAAAGAAAAAAACCTGGAATTGGCTCCAAGACCTTCAAAATTTATTGCACAACTGACACCATAGGAGGGTGAACATAAACAATGCTCCCCCTTCTGATAAATAAGGAATGTATGAACAAGGTCAACCATAAAAGGCACATGGACCACAACATCTAACTGAAGTAGCTGGATCTGTCTACAAACCAGTGATGTGCCACTGTGAATATTTGGAGCTGGTGAGATGACCAGATCCCCAGAGCCACTGGACACCGAAAGTCCTACTCCAGGCTCTGGAGGCCAATCTGCCCTCAGTGTTTATGGAACCCTCAGGTTGGGTGGTCTCCCAATTTCCAGAGATATCCTTACAATAAATCCCAATTGCTGAAGGTAACCCTTTGAGAGGGTCTCTGTGGCCCTGAGAGATCCTGAGTGATACACAGGCTCTAAATGTGTAGAGGTCTGCAGACAACAGGTCAGGGAGGGCTGGAAGCAGAGTGAGCCACTACATTCCCACTTTTGACTTTTTTTCACTCCAGCCTGCCCTTCTCATTCCTGCCAAAATTACAGATTGCACCAACCCAGAGGGAAGCCCTGAATTAAGGATTTGGGTCTCCATCCAATTTCAAAGTGCAATCACTGAAACAGGTTCTTCCGTCACTACCACTTGGTTCTCCATGAAGCAGGACAGTTCCTTCTGCTCCCCAAGCCCAGCTCCACTTGGTTCCAGTCTGCCAGAACTCAAGACATGGGTCACCATCTCTTCCCTTTCAACTCCCAGGTTCTGTCAAGCATGGCCCTGATGGAAAGCCACGGCAGTGGAGTGGGAGTTGTCTCTTTTAACCAATTGTTTTCAGGAGCATGTTTGAACTTACATCTTAAAAAAACTCCAAAATATTTATTTTAGAAAGCAGGTTCCATGTCCCAAAGACTGTGGTAAGTGGGAACTTAAGGTCCCTTGAAATCATCCAACTGTGGAAGTGGTGATTCAGAGCTAAAGCAAAGATCTAAATTCTCCAGGCTGATGTTTAGCTGAAAGAGGGCCTTGGTTCTCTCCCTCTATCCCTGAGCCTTCTTCCCAAGCCACCCCTGGATATCCTGTCCACAGAAGCCATGGTTTGTGATGGCACTTCGCTCCTGCATTCTGAGAGATGCCATTTCACAATGGTTGCTCCCTTTACACCTGTCACATGGCCCCCAACCAAACAAACTCCAGTGGACAGATTCATGCCAGCAACAGGTTCACAGCAGACTATGGAGGTATAGAGCACATGAATCTTCCATTTACTGAGAAAAAAAGTGACAGAGAGTCTGGGGAAAGAGTACAGGTTCAAACAGGGACCCGCTCCCTGCTCCCTATTCCCCTGCATGCAAGCCCCTCCCATCCATCCCCATTCCTTCCACCTGAGATCAGCGCTGAGCCCCCTAAGAAGCTCACTGAGTCTTTTGGAAATGTAACAAAAGTGAATACAATTGGTGCAGTTGCAATGAGGCCCCAGATGCCCAGGTGTGACGTCCTCTGAGTCACCCCCTCTCAAGTGTTACTGAGGGCTATGGGGGTGTTTGCTTTCCACACACATGGCAGCATCTCATTCCTTGGCTTCTCTAGGAAAGGAGCCATTCTACATGTAATATCTTTCTAGCTAATTGAAATCTGACAGCAGAGGTTTCAATATTTCTTTAAAAGGTTGGCAATGTGGAAATCCTTTTATATACATTTCTTACTTATGATCTACTCCTTTGCCTTCATACAACTAAGCATTCTGAAAATGTCATAAGTTAACCTTTTCATGATGACTTGGGGTCATTATTATGAATACCCATTATTGTGTCAAGGTATCATTTTCTCTAGAAGGAAGCGACCATGTCTTAGGTGAAGAGGGATTGCTAGTCCACACTCCACCATTTTGTAAGCCCCCCAACATTTTGCAGACCTTGGTCAAAGTGAAACATTTCACAGTGGTTCAGGCCACAAGAAACATTCTGCCTAACCACCTGACCACAAGGCACAGGAGCCTCCTTATCATACCCTGCTGGGCAAACACCCAACTAAAGGAACATCCCTATCATACCCTGTTGGGAGAAAGTCCAAGGAGCATCACTGCACATCTTGCAGGAACAAAGGCCAAACTACCTCATCATAGGAACGTCTTATCAACATCTTCCCAGGCAGTAAACCATATTGCCCAGACCCCTTCCGGCCATACCTATAAGTACCCTGGCCTGTAAGCAGCAGTGGGCACTGGCATTAAGCTGATCCCCCACCTCGGCAGGTTTATGCTGGACATAAACATCTGCATTTGCTGTAGAATTGCCCTCTCTCTCACTGTGAGTCTTTCTTCAGCCCTCACCTTCCTTCAAAACCTAACAGGGATGTTGTGTGCATTTGTGGGATTGGATTCCACTCATTTGTAACAAAGATCCTCATAAGGCATGGTAATGGGTCTAGTTATGTTAAGCATGAAGTACTATCATGTATCCTTTAACCTTACCATGAGAATTCAAAAGATGGAAGGCTTATTCTGTGCATATGACTGCTCTAGGCAAGAATGTGCACCAACCCTCCCTGGAGGATAAAGATTATCATCATTACCATTGCAAGGCAATGATAGCTCTTTACAGTTCACATCACTTTTTTCCAGTTGCTCTCCCTCTTAATTATTAAAAGCCCTGGGCACAATGGCCCATGCCTGTAATCTTAATGCTTTGGGAGACCAAGGCAGCAGGATCACTTAAGTCCAGGAGCTCATAGCAAGAGCCCCATCTCCACAAACAATAAAAAAGTTAGCCAGGCATGTGCCACCATGCCTGTAGTTCCAGTTACTCAGGAGGCTGAAGCAGGAGGATTGCTTGAGCCCAGGAGTTTGAGGCTTCAGTGAACTAGGATCACACCACCACACTACAGCCTGGATGACAGAGCAAAACTCTCTCTAAAATAAATAATTTTCTAAAAAATGTCTCTCAAGATAGGTGTGAATCTCTCTAGAGCACAGCTGAGAAGATTAAATGGCTTGTCCTAGAGCACAGAGCTCAGCAGAGCTGAGAACAAAACTTAAATCCAGTGTTTTTCCCTCTGTGCAGCAGCAAGCCTCCACTAGAGTTTTATGAAGGTCCAACTTGTTGACAACAGGGAGAAAAAAAAAAAATCTAATGTTCCTTGATATTTTAACCTAACTAACAATCATCAGCCCAGAAAAAAACCTTCCAAAAGTCTAAGACATATACATGTGCCTGCCTGTATGTATAGACATTCACCCATCAGCCATAACCTTAAATCTGAAGTCAAGATCCAGAAAAAAAAAAAAAAATCTCAGGGTAACATTATTATTGCTTCAGTCATGAAGTCTCACTTCCAGGACCAGTTATGACTTAGGTTTATGTCTCCATCCTTCCAGATGTCTCTGAAACCCTGAATCCTAGGGCTTTTCTTCTGCTGATTCACTCTTTCGACACACATTTCTCACCACTCACCGCCTGCCAAAAGGGAGTGATCCCTAAACAGGTGCAGTGATTTATGCTTTCCATGTCTTTTCCATCTGCCTACAGTTATGCTACAAGATCTATAGGGAAAGGACTAACCAGGTCTGCCTAATCAATACATTTGCGTGACTTAAACTGATTTCTACCACTTTCAGCCTGAAGTGACAGTGTTTTTTAATGCTGGATGGAA
Source organism: Colobus angolensis palliatus (assembly GCF_000951035.1). Taxonomy (NCBI): domain Eukaryota; kingdom Metazoa; phylum Chordata; class Mammalia; order Primates; family Cercopithecidae; genus Colobus; species Colobus angolensis. The sequence goes on along the minus strand of NW_012114364.1, from coordinate 1,326,600 downwards.
GCAGGGAACTGTTGATCCTTGCACAGCCTCTTGTTGGCTTCAGTCTGCCCCCACCAGCAGCTCCTCATGGGACACTCAAATAAAGCAGAAAACGGGGTTCCTGATGAGAAAAGAACTTTTATCTGAAGAAAGAGAGTCCTTTTCAATTATCAGGTCCAGAGAGACATCAAAAGGAGACAGTAATTACTTTCTACTCTCTCCACTTCGAGCTACTTGTTCATCTCTTGAAATTACTTACTAATGCCACCGGTAGCTCTTAAATTAACCTAATAATGCTTCACTGGACACTATAACCCACATCCTATTGTTTAACAATGTACAGCTAATCACTAATTGTCATTTGGGATCCCTATTGACTCTAACAGGGAGGGCATCATGTCCAAGAAGCTGAAGAAGAGACAGTGAAGGATAGGGTTTATTAAGGAGGACTCGCATACAGAGATGATCCTGTGGCAGCAGGCTGGATGATATCATTTGTAAAAAGCATGCAGTTTACATAGCATTTTCAATTAGCTCCCTCCACCTAGAAACCTCCACTTAACCCCAAACAAAGGACCATGATCCCCTATATGACCTGCTTTCCAAGGGATGGGCAGGGGGTTCAGATGTACTTCATAGAAAAAGAGTGAATCTCCTGGTTGGTCACTCCCAATTCCTTAGCTCAGGAATCCAAATCAACACTCTTCTTAGAACACAGGGTCACTCTCAGGGAATGCTTAAGTTATTACTGTTTGGTGCATTTGCCATACACTAATCAATATGTCAGCCATTAAGAATTCCTGATAACTGTGTACCAGCCTGCTCCTGTCCCTCTCTCACCCTCTTTTTTTCTTTAAAAACCTGCTTGTAACAAAGGCTGGAGAGAGCACATAGCCAAGGTTGCTTGGATCTGAGTCCTCCAGGCAGCTGTCCTCACTCTGGCTCAAGTAAATTAAGTTAGATTTTGTGTCTTGCCTCTTGCTTTTAGGTTGACACTGATGCGAATAAATGGCCCATGTTCCTTCACTGTCTGCAGCTTGGACTCCACATGAGAGGGTTTCCTAAGAGAGGAAGGAGGCTGTCTCAGACGGAGGAGGAACTCACGTCTGCCGAGGACACAGTTATGTCCCATGAGGTCAGGGGAAGGCTGTTGGCAGCTTCCATTAATTCCACTGGGGCAGGGAAGTGGCAACTGGCAGTTATTGGAGCTGAGGATGTTGGAATAGATTGTAAAGTGAACAGCTGGCCCTTAGATTGTAAGCCTAGCTTAGGGAAGCAGAACTGCAGGGAGAGAGGAAAGAGCAGATTTTCACAAGACTCCTTGTTAGGCTTTGGTTTCCATATCCTTCCCCACAGCTTCAGCCTAAGTGTCCAGCAGCCCACTTGCTCACCTTTTCCCAGGTCTCCAAAGGTAGAGGCTCCTGCTGGTAAAGAAACAGTTGAGAAGTGGGAAAGATAAAAGTTACAAACACTGCCCCAGATAATCCATGAAAAGCTTTGCTGGAATCAGGTTATGAATCTCTGAATCTGAGCTAGATTTGTTGGGGTCAGGGACCATGCTTGCTTATTGGCTCAAGAACTGACAGAGGAGGTATCTTAAGAATTGCTTGCTGGATGGATAAATAAACAGCTGAGTGCTTGTCTGAGCCTGGAAACTGCCTGCATCAGCACAAAAGTAAAGCCTCAATGCCCTTAGGCCACATCTGCTGGAAGACTTCCTATCTATCAGCGCCAGGAAGATGTAGGCAAGATGAGGCAGGTCCTGACCAACACAGGAAATTGCTCTCCTTCTCTCCTGGCCTTTCTTCCACTGTGATGCCAAAAATCCCATCAAGTCCAGTTACCCAGACAGCGGGATGTAAAAGGAGTTTCCTGGAAATCTGGTTCTACCATTGCCCCATGAGTATGATGGTGACAAGCTTGGGCCCTGAAATCAGAAAGCCCGAAGTTTGAAATCTCAGTCTTCTTACTTGCTAGCTGTGAGACTTTGAGCAAATTACTCAATATTACTAAACCTCAATTTCCTCAGTGGGTAAAATGGGGATAATATTGGGTAACATACTAACCATAATGTCAGGAATAGAGCTAGTGCTCAATAAATATTTATCTCTGTTCCCGTACACCCCATCCTGCTAATTCCCTTCTTTCTCTTCTACCCTATAACTTCCAACCGCATCATTGCCTATGAACAGAGGGTAGAATAATCACAAAACTGGAAAGTTTGGGACAGCCTAGAAGTTATTTACAAGTCTAGGAGCAACCACTGAGGCCTTCCCAATGCCCTGGCTTTTTAAAAAACACCTAATTAGGAGCCAGTGAGGTCCCTAAGCCCACATAATTTCCTAGGAATGATAGGGGTACGTATTTACAAAATAACTCTTTACCCTTTAAAAGAACACAAGTATTTTCTGCTCCCATGATATCTCAGGTGGCACCTAGATTGCTGAAGGTCTGTTATCCAATGAGTAATGTCACTCAGAGAGGTGGTATGAGTGATTTAGAGTCTAGGTCTGTGAACTGGGATGTGCTTGGTCTCCAATGTATAAAATGAAGAGATTGCATCAGATGATCACCAGAGAACCTTCCAATTTTAAGACTTAAAGCTTAAATTGTATTATGATATAGAGGGATTGTAAAAAAGTAAAACCCACAAAACTTAACCTCCCAGGAGGAAAATTAAAATGTTTTAATTGGAAGTAAATGATAACGTGGCACAGTTTGATGTGAATATAATGGCATAAGGAAGTCGGAGGGCCTAGGTGCCCTCTCACAATCATTCTCAGCACCAGATGTGGGGGCGCCTGGAACAGCCTGTAGGGAGGCTAATAAATTCCACCCTCACTCCAGCCCTGAAGAAACCTCCATGGTAGAAAAAAGACAAGGAGCCCCTGAGTCTCTTTACTGCTTCACTGGCTACTCCCACTCTGGAAAGCAGGTGAGGAGGAAGACCCCAACATCTTCCATCACTGCTGAAGATACCCCCCAATGCCCCCACACCTCTGCTTCAGCTCTTACCTGTGCCCCCACCCCCACACAGCCCTCTGCTAGCCATTAGGTGTTAGCTGCCTTTCACTTGCAAAAGGTCTTCCTTTGCCAACTTTTGTCACAAATTTTTGCGTATTACTTCCATACATTTGCAGATAGGATTCAGTAGGCCCTGATTCCAACTATGTAAGAGAAAACAGAATGACTGCACTTGCTGTCACAGAAGGGTTTCAGGAGAGCACGTTGATTGGCTAAAGAGTGCTGGGAGAGGTACTCTAACTATGTTCGACTGAGATGCTCAGACAGGAGCTTCCCCACAATCCAGGAAATCAGGCTTTTCAACGTTGACTTGAAATCTTGCCTGATAGTCAGGAAAAAGCTTTTTTCAACCATGGGGGAAGAATGAGGAGGTGGGGATGGAGAGGGATAGAGCGTCAAACGATTCCATCCAGGACGGGGCATGGAAGGACAGTGGCGGACCCAAGTCCGGAGCTGTTCCCTCCAAATAGTGAATGTTTGGCAACCTTACCCAGAAGTTCTGATATTTCTAGTTAGTCAAACCAGGCTCTGATTTCTAAAATAAGGCCAAATCCAGAACAGTTTGGGAAATGAAGGTATCTGGCTGAAAGACAAGAGTTGGAACCATTGCCCTACCATCAGCATCACATTAACAGAAACAAATTCCTCTGCCCGTGCTAACTATCCACAAAAAATTTAAGCCAAGAAAATGTCCCAACTAGAAAAGCAGTGGATGAGCACCAATCCAATGAGGCCCATCATTTTCGAGTGGACACCCTCTGAGCAACTTGGCGAAGAAAGCAAGGCTTAACTTCCCCCCAGGAGGCTTGGGAGAACCTCTCCTGATGGACAGACAGGAAGGAGGATTTCAGAGATAGCAAGTTACTGGAAAGGTAGTAACTACTCACTGGCCACAGGGATGACTGAAATGAGACCCACGCCAGGATAACACAAAGGATAAAAACAGTCTAAAGCAGAGATTGAGTTTATTATTTGCTAAACAAGAGTAGGGTCGCATTTTATTAAGAAAGGTCAAGATGGTTCTCTGAATTGAAGTTGAACAGGACAGACACACTGTGGGAAAGAGGAAGTTTTGTCCAAATTTGTGATTGGCTGGAAAACAAGAGTAAACTCTCTTGGATTGTTTGCTGCTCTATTTTGTATCACAGAAGCACAAGCACAGTTCTCTGAAAGGTCCTGGATGGATCTGATCTGTGGGGCATGACCCTGGCAGCCTGGTGTCTGTGTCTCCTCTCATTGAGGTGAAATTTTTCTCTGGCACCCACTTTGGTTAAGAATGAGGAGCTCTGGGCCCCCATCAGCCTGTGGCATGGCTCTGTGCCCATCACCCAGCTCTCTTCTCCTCACTGCCTAGGATGGAAAAAAATACAACTTTCCTGGACACAAGAATGAGATAACCACATGAAAGCAGATGGGTAATTTTGTTAGCATGTAACTATTAATATGATATTTTCCAAACAGGAAAACTGAGGCACTGAGCCCCAAGCCCCAGTAAGTTGGAGGCTACATGATTAAAATGTTGCTGAGTAGGGGGGAAAAGGCAAATTTTAAAGAGCTAACCAAAAACTAATAGGGTATAAATCTGGGTGGTGCAATTGCAGGTGATTTTTATTTTCTATTTTCTGTATTGGTGTTCTATATTCTCCAAATTTTCTACACTGTGTGGTTTTGAAATCTTTTTCTTTTTATTTTCATAGAACAAGGATGAAGTCAAGGTCATGGTAGTCATTGCAATGATGAGTTTAGGTCAGGCTCACACCTGTGAGTTTAGGTGGCTCACATCTGTAATCCTAACTCTCTGGAATGGCAGGAGGCAGGAGGCCTCTTACCTCCTACTGCCACCACACTTGAGGCCAGGAGTTTAAGACCAGCCTGGGCAACATGGTGAGACCCCACTTCTATAAAAAATGTATTAGCCAGGGGTGGTGGTGCATGCCTGTAGTCCTGGCTACTTAGGAGACTGAGATGGGAAGATTACTTGAGCTCACAACTTTGAAGTTGCCGGGAGCTAGGATTATGATGATTGTACCACTGCACTCTAGCCTGGACAACAGAGCAAAACCCTGTCTCCAAAAAGAAGAAAAAATATTACCTAGGGGTGTGAGGTCAAAAAGTTTAACCCCTGATACAGACACTAGGGCACAAAGAGTTCAAAACTAAATAATGCGTTTACCAACCCTGCATATTAGCCACTAAAAAAGTAAGAAAAGATCATGCAGGTGTGCCCAAGGACATGTAGTTTTCTTCTCAAGAAAGGCAAGTACCTAGAATAAGATAATGTAAAAGGCTCAGTGCAGGGGTAAACAACGCTTTTTTTTTTTTTTTTTTTTGAGACAGAGTCTCACTCTGTCGCTGAGACTGGAGTGCAGTGACACGATCTCAGCTCACTGCAACCTCCGCCTCCTGGCTGGGTTCAAGCCATTCTCCTGCCTCAGCTGGGATTACAGGCGCATGCCACCACATCCGGCTAATTTTTTTTTTTTTTTTTTTTTGTATTTTTAGTAGAGATAGGGTTTTGCCATGTTGACCAGGATGGTCTTATCTCCTGACCTTGCAATCCACCCACCTCGGCCTCCCAAAGTGCTGAGATTACAGGTGTGAGCCACTGCACCCAGCCTAACAACTCCAATTTAAGCATCAGTGTTGTGTCAGAGTTTGTGATGGCTGGGAGGAATGTAACCATGTCTAAAATTCACTATTCCCCAAAACCTTACTGTCTAGGAGAGACACAACTGAATTTTTGGTTGAAATGCAGTTAGGAAGAAGGGAGATACATGCACGGAATATAAGAGGTCGGGGGAGGGGCCTTGGATGGGGGTGGAATGAGGAAAGGGGAGAAGGGGGACTTCCTGAAAAGGCATGTCTGTGCTGAGTGTTGGAGGATGAGTGGGAATCTGGCTTCTGAGTGGGAGAGGCACTGTGGGAGAAGGGGGTGCCCCGCACTGGGAACAGCATGAGCCCAGGCCCAGAGGTGTGAATCAGCATGGTGCATTTGGAGAAGGTATGAAAAGGGAGTAGAGAAAATGAAAAACAGACTAGAGTTGTCCCCCAACAAAATAAATGTAATGTCCCCAATAAAATTAAAATATTTACAAACCAAGACTTAGCAGCTCTGATAACAAGTATCTACTCTGTTTTAGAAGATGATAAACTGGTCCATAATTCAGATGTATGGAGACAAAGTGTCTGTTTTGAAAAACAAAAATGAGACTCTGCTCTCATATCTTGATACAAAGTGAAATGCTCTGGTCACCCCCTAGCCTTCCAAGTGCTTTCTTGTCTCTGGCTCCCAAGGGCTGCCCAGAGTGGTCATTGTGGTCCCTTGGGGCCAGCGATGGAGGAAAGCCCACCCCCTCGGGACCCATCAGCAAGAATCCCAGGACTTCACTCCATGTGGTTCAGAAAGGGGTTGTGTCGCTAGGTCATGCCATGCTTGTGAAATTGTTTTTTTCACTAAAGGAGCTAGTCAGGATGGCTGAATGTTTATTTCAGAAGCAGTGGATCAATGCCATTCCGAAAAGTTAAATCAAGTTAGCCTAAAGCTGCCTCCTTACATATTTAAGTACGGCCTAAAGGTTTTCCTGTACATCGGAAACCATAACAAGCAGAGGTGTAAACCAACTGTAGCTCACATCTGTGCTAATCACTGCGTTTTGGGCAATCAAATGTAGCCAACTGTTCAAACCATGTTCAAATATGGCAAATGCTGAGCTGTAAGCAATCCAGTGTTTCTGTACCTCACTTCCGTTTTCTGTACGTCACTTTCCTTTTGCCGTCCATAAATCATCTTCCACCGCGTGGCTGTGCTGAAGTCTCTCTGAATCTGCTGTGATGCTGGGGGTTGCCCAATTCACAAATTGTTCATTGCTCAATTAAACTCCTTTAAATTTAATTTGGCTGAATTTTTTTTTAAAACAAAAGCTAGTATTCTGTTTTAAATCACACAGGGGAGGGGGAATACCCTGCTAGTTACATCAAATAAAAGAGGAGAGAAAGGGAACATTTTCTGATAGTAATTCACGGCCCACCTATCCCCACAAACAGCCTCCATCAAAGGTTGAACTGACCCAAAAGATGTTCTGGGGGTTCCTGGGGGGAATCTGGCCTTTCCAACAGGCACTGGTAGGTGGCAGAAGAAGCCTCCTTGACACACAGCTGGGACTCTGCTTCCAGTAGAAGCCTGACTGAAACCCCTGGAATTGAAGAAGGTTAGACAATTCTGCAGGCTGTGGACTAGGGTCCCAGAACCCCTCAAGGGCCAGGGCAGGCTGGTGGCAACCTGGGCAGATGTTTGCCAAGAACAGCAGTCAGCTGAGGCAGTGCAGCCAGAGTGAGACTCCGCCGGCAGTCAGGCTGGGGGGCTGAGGCAGTGCAGGGAGACAGCCAGCTCACACTGGTCTGCAGGTGGAGAGGATTCTGCAAATAGGGAAGAAGGGAAGAAAACTATCAAGAGTAGCAAGAAGCCCCAGGAGAAGGTTGAGATGGGCCTCTCAGAGCAGAGTGGGGACAATCAGTAAAGAAGTAAGGATTTGAATGCAGAGAGAGGAAATTAGCCTGTCATTACAAGTTAAATGGTTCAGGGACAGGCAACCTAACATAGAGGATCTCACTCCTATCAATGGAACAGAGTAAATAACTCAGAAATAAAGTTACATACATACAACCAACTGATCTTCAACAAAGCTGACAAAAATATACACTGGGGAAAGGACTTCCGATTCAATTAATGTGCTGGGAAAATTGGAAAACCATAGGCAGAAGAGTGAAACTGGATCCCTATCTCTCACCATATACAACAATTAACTCAAGACGGATTAAACACTTACATGTAAGACCTGAAATTATAAAATTTCTAGAAGAAAACCTAGGGAAAATCTCTACTGAACATTGGTTTAGACAAATAATTTATGACTAAGACCCCAAAAGCAAACACAACAAAAACAAAAATAGACAATAGATGAATAGACTTCATTAAACCTAAAAGGTTCTGCACAGCAAAAATCAACAGAGTAAACAACTTGCAGAATGACAGAAAATATTTGCAAGCTATGCATCTGACAAGGGACTGATATCCAGAATCTATAAAGAATTTAAACAATTCAATGAGAAAAATATAACCCCATCAAAAAGAAGACAATGGATATAAAGAGACACTCTTCACAAGAATACATACAAGTGGCCAAAAAGCATATGAAAAAAATACTCAGCACTACCAATTATCAGAGAAATGCAAACTAAATTCACAGTGAAATACCATCTTACAGTAGTCCAATTGGGAGCTAAACAATGGTACACGGGGACATACAGAGTATGTTACCTGGACCAAGTGTCCTCCCTGGCCCCCTACCCTTAGAAGTCTGCAAGCCAAGACTACGGAAAGCAAGATGACAGAGTCAGAGGGAGATAATGCCAGGTTTACAGGCATGAAGGCCAAGGCAGCACTGCATGCAGGAGAGGGGCGTTTACTAAGCATCTGGAAATACAACTTTCCTTGATCCAGAACAGCTGGAAAAAAGGCTCCATAGTACATTCTTAAAAAAAAAAAAAAAAAGGAAATTAACCCAAATCCTTGCCTGGGTTCCAGGCTAGGAGGAAATAGGACAATGAACCTTTCATTGCTGGCCATTTCTATACATGCACAGAAATGCTTGAAGACTTTTAGATTGCTTTTTACATAACATATGGAAAGTATGTGGGGGAACCCTTAGATTGGGTGTAAAGAGATGATGTTTAGGTGGAACTCACACAATTAAAGGAAGTCCATTGTCTTTGGTGGCATGCATTGCAGGAGAGAAAGCTAATGCAAGTCCCTATGGTAGGAACAAACTTGGAGGACAGACAAAAAGGCAACCATGACTGAAGCATCCAGGGGGGAAGGTGGGGGAAGCAAGAGCAGGTGCTGATGAGGTTGGCAGGACTCAGGCCCTTTGCAACCACTAGGGAGAGGGGTCCGAATTCCATTGCAAATCTGATGCACAGCCCTTGGTAAGTTTTAACCAGGAGGGTGATGTGATCAACTTAAATTTAAAAAGATAACTCCAGATAGTCTATGGAGAACACCCAAAGAGGAAGAGAATACAAACATGAAGCCCAAGTAAGAGGCTTCCGTAGTACTCCAGACAGGAAATAATGGTAGTTTTGACCAGGTTGGACATAGTGGAGAGGTAGGGAACTGCATCCGTTTGGGAAATGCTTCAGAGGTCGTCTTGACAGACTCTATAGTGGATTGGATGTGAGTTAGTCAGGAGAAGGGAATTGAGGATGGACCTCTAGGATTTTGGGCTGAGCAACTCTGGGTGGATGGTGGGACCATTTAGTTAGATGAAGAAGAGAGGCAAAGCTGGTTTGGGGTGGAGGAGTGAATCATTAAGAACTCTGTTTTTGAACATGGTGAATTGGGTATTAATAGCTTATAAAATGTAATGCTATCTTAGAATCCATAACACTTCCCAGGAAATGTGGCTTTTTCACTGGGGTTTTAAGCTCCACTGGGAAAACCACATGCAGCACCCACATTGTTAGATGTTGTCCTCAAGGTCAGCAAACAATGACTTCGTCCTTGGGTCACTCATTCATTCATTCCTCCCTTAGACACACATGTATGTTCCAGAAGGAAAGTCTGCATGTCCTTCAATCTTTGTAATAATCAGTTGGTAGAGGCCCTTATGACCTCTAAAGGTCCAGACAGATCCAGAATATGTCATTTTACTGTTTAAAAATTATCTTTCTTCGTAGATATAGACACAGAAAAGTACAAATTATAAGGCCACAGCATGGCCTCTAATCCCCTAGTTCAGGAAATGCAGACAAATGCTGGTCTCAGCCAGCCTCCCCAGCTCCACATCCCCTCCAGGCCCAGCCCTGGTGTCCCGTTCACCTTGCAGCCTAGATGGGAAGTTTCTGTCCTGTCCCTGGAGACAGGGTGGCTGCACCTGGAAGGGCTGGGTTTTTCACATGGTGTGGGTGACAGGCTGGTAGTGGGAGAAGGATTGACCAGGAGCCCAGGCCAGAGCTAAGAACAGATCTAAGAATTGCATGGTGGAGAAAGGGCAGCGACCAATTCCATTTTTTTAACAAGGCAACTGGCATGCAGGAACAATCAGCTGTCTCCTCTCCTGATTCTGGGGCTGGAGTCATTTTATTGAAGGCCTGGTAGTATCACATGGGGGATGGGAAGGGAGGAGGTTTGGTTGCCTAGAATTGGGACAGATGAAAGTATGCCAGAAATCATCTTCTACTGAAAACTTATAGCTGGTTCCCTTTTCCTTTTGAATGTCAAATAAACAGAAGAGAATGCAGATTATGTGCGTACCCTCCTCATTTCCCTAGGGATAAGGTGTGGGTTTTCAGTCTTTGGATGTTTCTTACCAGACTGAGCTAGAGTGAGCTGTGCCCATTGGGAAGACAGGGTGGGATTCTAGCCTGGGCTTCCAGTGTCAGGGATCATGGCCCAGGTCTGTTCAACTCTGCTTCCCTCTGCCCAGGTATTGTGGGCCTTGTGTTAGATGTTGTCAGGATTCCTGTGCCAGGAGGCAGCCCAGGAGCTCTACCTACAGCTGCTGCTGGCTGTACTGTGTCATCTCTGCTGGGTGATTTAGCAAAATACTCTCTCCAGAAGATGATAGAACACAACAAGGAGGGGCCCCTGGGAAGCAAAATCAACTCTGACCCCATTAGGTAAGCCTAACCACCAGGGAATAGAGAAAGGAAATGAGGCAATTTCCTGAGGGCCCTGAACAACCAGATGTGTGTCCCTCAGGGAGGCAAGGAAGAGAAGGGTGGGCTATGGCATGGGTGCTGCAGCATGGTACACTGGAGTACTCTCACAGGTGTTCCAATTTCATGAATCCCATTACTCTCCCATCCAAGGATGAACCAGGCCTGACTCTGCTTAGCTTCCGAGATCAGATGAGATCTGGCATGTTCAGGGTGGTATGGGCAGTGGACCAATTTCATGAATCCTTGTATTACATTCACTCTTCTACTGACCCACACAATTGTTTTTAATCCATGTTCATAACTCTACACATAAGAGATTCGATTAGACAGGGGCAAGGCTGTGTCATTCTCTCCATGAAGTTTTGGCCACTTGAGTCAGCCTTTTTGGCCTCCGGCTTGGTTTTGCCATTAGCTGCATCTTCTTATATGAGTTGCTGATAGAATTCCATTTCTTCATCTGTAAAATGGGAGTCCTAAATAAGTGGTTATCACTCCTTCTTTAAAATTTAGAACATTCGGGCCGGGTGCAGTGGCTCATGCCTGTCATCCCAGCACCTTGGGAGGCTGAAGCGGGAGGATCACTTGAGGTCAGGAGTTCCAGACCAGCCTGACCAACATGGAGAAACCCCGTCTCTACTAAAAATACAAAAAAAATTAGGCAGGCAGGGTGGTGCATGCCTGTAATCCTAGTTACTTGGGAAAGCTGAAGCAAAAGAATCGCTTGAACCCAGAAGGTAGAAGTTGCAGGTGAGGCAAAATTGCAACATTGCATTCAACCTGGGCAACAAGAGTGAAAATCTGTCTCAAAAAAAAAAAAAAAATTCAGAACATTCAATTCAAATGAAACCTTGTATAAAAATGAAAATGAATGGAACCAATAAATCAGAGACATTCTGATTAGGTGGTTGTGGAAGTGAAGAGAGATTCTAACCCTTTTTCTGTGCCCAAGAGAGCAGAATTTGAAAACTATGGCACTAGGATATCTCCATTGCCCCTTTTAGCCCACTCTGTGGCTGGATGAGGGGCAGGGGTGAAAGGGTGAGTGGATTGGTCATTGAAGATGGCTCCTGTAGAGCCATTACTTTCTATCATCAGGACAGCAGCACCCAATCATGAAAGGGCTGAGAATTGTCTCCTAGCTTGCCAGCAGAAGGGTGCAAACCAGGGCATAACATCTGGTCCATCTTTTTGTCCTTTTCACAAACCCAATGGAGGTGGCCTTCAGTTGTGCCCTGGAAATAGTGAAGATGGTGCTATGGCAGCTTTGTGTGATAAAGTGATGTTCTATACAAGTCAACATCACTGCTGGGAACTTCCATCCAGCTCCAGATCTTACTACACAGAGAACATGAACCTGACAAGGTGGGACCTCTTTTCCAGTAATGCTGGCACCACTCTGGCCCCTAACATTGTCTCCCAGGTCCCAGCATTCAACCCTCCCTTCCCCATTGCCTAGCCCTCTAGTGTCTTGATTCTTCAGCTCTCACATCTTCCTGTTCTGTGCAAATGATCCCTCGTGACCACCTGCCCCACTGCAACTCCTGGCTTCTTGTGCCCCATCCCGGAGATACTGTGAAGAACTGTGAACTCTTCATTCTGCACTGAATCCTAAACTATGTCTGCAACCTGCAGTATGGCTTGGATGAGTGTAGGAAGATCCTGGCAAGGGCCTTCTATGAATAGGTAAGAGTAGGGGAGAGGTCAGCAGCTCCAGCCATTCATTTCCTGTAGCTGAGGAACTAACTGGTTAACAGGATGTTGACTAACTTGCACCAGAAAGGAGATAAAAAGATAGGGTTCCCTTTCTGGAACTTCAGGGCCCTGGTTAAAGGTGGATAGGAAAGAATGAGGAGGAGGTAAGCAGGTCTAGTCCTCCCGAAATGATCTATGGATCCCAGCATCTGGCTCAAAATTCAAGCCTTGTCAGAATTACCCCCCAACTCCTTCTCCTTTACCTCCATCCCATGTGAGCAGATCTGCCATTGCTCTCAGCTGGACACAGTCTTTACCGGAGCATGAGGCCTGAGGAAGTCCTAGAGGAGCGCTGGGTTCCCATGACCTTTCCTCTTCTCATGGACATCGTCTGCTGTTTCTACAGCTCCTCTGGCATTGATCAGTGATACAGACTCTGGGGCAAGACTTCTGGGAAATCTACTCAAATGTACAAAGGAGCCAACTTCATTATGAAGGAAATTGGTCTCCTGAGATTCAGTAACCTGGCACTGCACCTAGGAAATATAAGAGTATGGGGAGGACCAAATGTGACTAACTGTGAGTCCCTGGAGCACTTTATTTCCCTCCCTTGGGTCTCTTGGTTGGCCAGGCCTTATTATATCCCTAACCCCTCATTCTGGGGACATTACAGCATCCAGTGTGTAGATCTATGTAGATCCATCTGCAAGTGGCCAGAGCGTCCTGAGCCTGGTGTCTCTGCAGCAAGTCCAGCCCCTAGATTGCTCATGTCAGTTTCTCTTAGGCACCATCTATGTTCTCAAAACCCTGTTCCCAGAGTGTTGTATGATCCCCAGCGTTGTGAGTCACCTCTACCTTCTTCCAGATAGGCAGAGCATTGTTCCGTCCTTGCAAGGAAAACTACATAGTGAGGTGTGGATGACAGTGCAGGTGGTGAAGAACCTGTGGAACATCATCTACCACAGGTAGGAAGAGGACATCAAGCTGTTCTTCTGCAGCATCTCCAAGCAACTACATTCATTCATCAATGATTTATGCCCCTAAGTCCTTACAATAAGGTGAGAACAATATAGGCTGGGGCTGAGGATGGACTCTGGGTGCTTAACTAATGGTTCTGGGTTAGGGCAAGGGACTGGTGCAAGGCTGAGATAACCAAACAGCAGAAGAAAGGAGACTTAACTACTTGAAGCAGCACACAGAGCAGGTCCCACATGCCTTTCCTACTGTATACAGATGTAGCATACACTCCCCCACTTACTCTCAACAGAAGTTCCTGTAGGAGCCACTCATTCAAAAATAGAAAGCTGGCCTCATCTGATGGGCAAGACAGCCTTGCAGAATTCAGGTGCAACAGTTCCCCTAGGACTAAAGTCTCCTACAGAAGTAAGTCAAGTCTAGGAGGATGGCCATTCCTGGCTGTGCCCCACTACAGACGCTTTAGCACGAAACACTCTGGGATCTGCACTGGCTGGAGTGCTGCCCTTACCACTCCTCTAAGCAGCTCTTCCTGCCAACTCAAGTGTCCGTGGTGGTCAAGGAGTCTCCTCCTGCTGGGATTCCAGAGGCCCATGGCCAGAGCGGGTTGCTCCTTGCCAGTATAACTCACCCATCCTCCTGGAGTCGTTGCGGGCCAGGAATGAGTTCCAGTGTGCGGTAGCCCCATGCTGGGTTCCCAGCTTCCCCTTCAGCTCAGCTTCTGTGTCTTCACTCCACCCACTCTCAGTGCCTTCCCTCTGAAGGTCTGTTAGGGGCGTGCCAGCTAGCCTAGTCCTTCGGTGGCAGCTGTCCCACCGGGCAGTGTCTAGTGGGCCATCTTGCCCAGTTCCCAACATTCTTATATATGCCACCTTATATACATTTGTAAAAGTTTCTCCAGGCTAGATACCAAAAAGTAGACTTTTGTTATGCAAATGAAGCTTAATAGAGTGTAAAGTAAAACATCTTAACCATCCCTCCTCCTGTCTTGATGTTAATTCCAACCACTGTTCTTCCCAACTTACAGGCTTTTGCTAGCCAATATTTCATTTGTCTTTCTTTAACCCAGAATTTAGATGCTGTTATTATTGTTATTTTCTATAAACTCATTAGATTTACATACATTCTCATCAATTCCTTTTTGCATCTCTCACTCTCTTTGAGGACCATCTCTCTTCATCTTGGAATTCAACTTTTAGAAATATCTTTAGTGCTGGTATCTTGACGGTGCACTCTCCTGGTTTTTGTTTGTTTGTAATGATTTTATATTACTCTTATTCTTGAAAGATGGCTTTACTGGTGACACAGTTCTAGACAATTACAATTATTTCTCTTAGCACCTTGAAGATACCACATTACTGTTTTCTGGCTTTCTTTGTCACTACTGAGAAACTTGAAGTCATTCTACATTTTGTCCCTTTTAGGTGATCTATCTTTTTTCTCTGGCTGTTTTAAGATTTTTATCTGTGGCTGGGTGCAGTGGCTCATGCCTGTAACTCCAGCACTTTGGGAGGCAAAGGCAGGAGGATCAGTTGAGCCCAGGGGTTCAAGACCAGCCTGGGCAACATGGTGAAATCCTGTCTCTACAAAATTCAAAAGTTATCCAGGCATAGTGGCTCATGCTTGTAGTCCCACCTACTTGGAAAGCTAAGGCAGGGGGATCACTTGAGTCCAAGAGGTCAAGGCTGCAGTGAGTCATGATCATGCCACTGCACTCTAGCCTGGTGACAGAGTGAGACCCTGTCTCAAAAAAAAAAAAAAAAAAACACTTTTTTGACTGTGTTTTTAGTGTTTTACAGAAGTATATGAAATAGTATCATGAACTCTCATCTTCTATATACTTCTGTTAACCAAGGATGGTCAATAATTCATGACCACCCTTGTTTTTTCTACACCCTTTCCGTGCCAGGATTATTTTAAATCAAATACCAGACTTTATATTGTTTTTTTTTCTATAAATATTTTCATACAAATTTCCAAATCATACTCTTTTAAAATTAAAACATTAGAAAATTGTACTATACATACTACAAATTAAAATACAAATTATGTATGAATTTTTAAGATAAAAGAGGTTCCCAAAATGTGTAGAACAGAGGAACCTGAGGCCATTTATCCAGACCCTTAAGGCTGCTGGTTTACTCTTTTCTGCCTCTGAAATTAGGAGCATTTCAAAGAAGCATTTACTAGTTCTCATTTACATTTCAACTCATTTTGGAGGCTGAATCATTTGTCCAAGGTCATAGAGTGAATTACTGGGAGAAATAGGAGGAGGATTTCCAATTCAGAGCTCTTCCCTGTAACCCACATTCCCTACACTGTTCTTTAGTCTTAACAAAGTCCTGAGAAAGAAAAGAGGTAAGGAATAGGAGTTGAGGCTACAGAGAAAGAGGAGCTGATATTTCCAAAGAACAGCAGAAGAAAAAATTGACCTCACCTTTCATAGCCTTTGTTAGCTACGGTAACCAAACATCAATATCTATGTTTGATATAGAATGTACTTCTGCCAACTCCCTACCCTTGCTGCTTATATAAAAATCATTTTATATTGAAAACCTACTGTGTATCAGGTAGTTTTCTAAGCATTGGAGATACTGCACTGGTGTCCCTAACCTTATGAAGCTTACATTCTAGTTGGGGAGAGGAAACCTGCCCTAAAAAGAGTACATATATGTTAGATAAGTGCCATGGAGAAAATAAAGCAAGGTAAAGGGATAAGAAGTTTATGAGCATGAGATGACAGAGAAGGCCCCTTTGATAAGGCAGCATTTAAACAGAAACCTGTGTCAACCTAAAAGAGTCAAAAAGGTCAGAATCCAGCTTGAAGAGAGTTTATTCTAGCACAGAGGTTGAGAACAGGCCACCCAGGAAGCACAGATTTCAGAGAATGGAAGTCAGTGTTCCAAAGTGTAGAAGTTTGGGATCATTTACATAGACAAAACTTTGGGAAGTTTAACAAAATTTCAGCATCTTTATATTTAAGGATTAACACACAGTTACAACAATCTAATTAGTCAAAGTGGTCTTTTTCTTTTGGGAAAAGTATATTTATTTTTCACACTGAAGATATAACACTCTTGGGGTCTTGGGCACCATCTGGTCAAGATCAGTGATTGGAATGGGGAAGATATGGTCTCTGATCTCTCCTAGTCATTCACAGAACAAGAACAATGAGGAAGAGAGTTATCTGCAACGTAAGAAGTAGAATTGCAAACATGCTGTGTGGCTCAGATCCAGGGCTTAATCTTTTCCTTAGCATAACAAATTTCGAGGGTCCTGACATTTTATTTTATGTTTTTTACTCTTAAAGGAAGTGAGGAAATAAACCATATAACTGTCTAAAGGAAGAGGATTTGGTATGTTCAAGGAACAAGAGGTCAGTGTGATGATCATGGAGGAAGTAAAAGGAAGAACAGGAGATGAGATTAGAGAACAGCAGTGAAGCCAGAATCCTCTTGGGTTCTTCTAGGCATGGTCAAGATTTAGGATTTTACTTTGAGTGCCATGGGACCTCCCTGAAGCACAGTTCTTAACTCCTCTGAGTTGGGGGAGTGGGGTGAAGGGTGCCTGTGATCAAGTGTGGGGCTGTTCATTTTAGTACCAAATAGAAATGGCCATTGAATTATTTGTTCTTCACTATTTTCCATGCTATAATTTCCTTTCTTTGATGCAGACAAATGAAAAAGAATGTTTGCTTTTACAGATCACGCTTCTAAGTCATTTTGTATTGAAGAATGTATGTGTGTATTTGACTATCATGACTTGAACATTACAGGTTTGCTGTTGTTGCCATTTTAGTGTCGTAAATACTTGTCCTCAGGGTGTTTGACTCTGGTTTGAATCCCATTAAAGTATCCCAGTGCCTGATCAGAGATAATATTTTGGATATGGCGCTTTTGAGTTCATGGTGAATGCCTAGCAGACAACAGGAAATGAACGACTCATTATTTTTATGGTTCCTTCACAGCTCTTTATCTAAGAAATCAAGTGTTGAACTAAATGATGTTTAAAGGTTCTTTCTTTCCTCAGTGTCAGCAGTGTAATGAAATAGTGTGGGCTCCAGCATCAGCCAGACCATCCTTAAATACTAGCTCTATAAGTGGGAGCCTTGGGAACTTGGGTATGTCACTTTAACCTCTATGCCTCAGTTTCTGCATCTGCATATGAGGAAAATAGTGCTGATCTTGGATGTTGTTCTGAGTATTGAATAAAAATGCCCATAAAGCACTGAGGTTTGGCCAGCACGTGGATGTCCTAGAACACATTTGTGTTGCGTTGAGTGAAGCTTCTGGGTGAGGGTGATGGATGCGATTGAGGGTGGCAGGTAGGGAATGTCCTTATAGCTGTGGTCAGGGAAAAACAAATTTGTTAGCTGCTTCCCTGAGTGTGGCCATGCCCCCTCTAGAACACTAATAACTGGGCAGTGGTATCTGTCCCCTTAAGGCTCTAACCCTGGCTTCAATACTGACCCTGCCATTCCGTACCTCTGAACCCTTCCCTCCTTGTTTTTGAAACTGAGGTTCCTGCTGAATATCCTAGATTTCTCAGTCTACCAGAGAGTTCATCTTCCTTTCCTCATCCCACCCAACCTCCAGTAAAGACTGCCTAAATCACCCAGACAGCAGGAAGTCTTTCCTCAGGAAGGTAATTCTAGGAACACTTATACCCATATCTAGTGCCCAAGAAACCTTGTGGTCAAGAAATGCTTTTTCAAATGTCTTACATCTTTTCTGTTAGAGCTTAAGTCCAGTTCTTGTTATCTGTTCTAAATATAGACGAAGTCAGCATGATGCTATAGACTTTGATGGGCTTGAAGGCCCACAGTGAAAAGATTTTTGTTGAGCCCTGATTCTTCCTGTTATCTATATATTTTCCATGCTAAGGAATCTCCTGTCTCCATCCCTTCTGCTCCCATCCTGATCTAAACCCTCACCTTTCCCTAATGGGACCACTTTAATGACTTCCCAATACCCTTTTCCTCTTCTCTACATGATGCTCCACTTAGCAACCAGATTGTCTTTAAAACATGTACATTGGACCATGCCATCCCTTGCTTTAAATGCTTTAATAGCTTCCTCTTGCTCTTAGGGTCTAAGTCTGGTCCCATACACTCACCCCCAAGGCCTCTGAGGACCTCTACACCTTTAGCCTACGTCACTTTCTATCTTCCTGGAAGCTATAGCCATACTGGTTCTTTCTCCAACATGAAGAGACCCCTTTCCTATGGGAACGGCTTCTGCCCTCACCCTACACAAGGCTGGCTGTCAGGCTAGCTCTTGCCCTTTGGATCTTAGCTGGAATGTCACCTTCTCAGAGAGACATTCCCTGGCCAGCCTGTCTGAAGGAGACTTCCCAGTTATTCTCTCTCAGTAGTCAGTTCCGTTTTCTTCTTTGTACATAATTTGTATTTACTTGTTTGTCTTTCCTGCAGCAGAATATTCACTTCTTGAGGGTGGAGGATCTGTCTTTCTAGTACACCCCATATCCCAGAACTTAGCACAGTGCCTAGTGATAGTAAGTACTCAATGAATAGTTGCTGGAGGAATTCATGATTATTATTTATAACAGAGAAAAACTGTAAGCAATTTAATTATTCACTAATAGGGGGTTCATCAAAAAAAGTATGACAGAATTGGCCAGACATAGTGGCTCACAGCTGTAATCACAGCAACTTCAAAGGCCAAGGTGGAAGGATCACTTGAGGCCAGGAGTTTAATATGTTGATGAAAAAATCCAAACTCTGTAAAATATTTAAAGAGGTTTATTCTGAGCCAAACGTGAGTGACCATGGCCCGTGACACAGCCTCAGGAGGTCCTGAGAACATGTGCCCAAAGTGGTGGGGTTACACTTTGGTTTTATACATCAAATGTATGCATAAAAGGGAGACAGAAGCTATAGGCAAAGACATAAATCAACACATGTCAGGTATACATTGCTTCAGCCCAGAAAGGTGGGATATCATGAATGTGGGGGAGAGTGGTTTTCTAGGTCAAAGGCAGATTCCAAGATTTCCTGATTGGCAATTGGTTGAAAGAGTTAAGCTTTGCCTAAAGAGTTGAAGGCAACAGAAAGAAATGTTTGAGTTAAGATAAAAAGGTTGTGGAAGCCAAGGTTCTAGTTATTTAGATGAAGCTTCTAATTAACAGGCTTCATAGAGAATAGATGTTGTCTCTTGTCAACCTTAAATGGTGTCAGACTGTCTGGAAAAGAACTAGTAAAGGAAGGAGATTTTCTGAAGAATGAAATTTCCCCCACAAGAGATGGCTTTGCAGGGCCATTTCAAAATATGCCAAAGAAAGTATATTTGGGGGTGAAATATTTGATTTTTTTCAGGGCCTGCTATCTGTCATGTGATGCTATACCAGAGTCATGTTGGAACTGGGTATCTTGCTGCTACGTAGAGTCTATTTTGTCAGTCTTATTATCTCTGTTTTAATGTTAAGTCAAGTCTGCTGTGACTAAACTTAAAGGGGAGGAGGGTATAACGAGTCATGACCAACACCCACTTCCTGTCATGGCCTGAACTGGTTTCTCAGATTTCTTAAGGATCCCCAATGGCCAAGAGAGGAGTCCATTCAATTGGTTGGAGGACTTAGAGTTTTATTTGGTTTACAGAGACCACCCTGGGCAATGTAGCAAGTCACTATCTCTACAAAATATATAGATTAAAAAATTAGCCAGGCATGATGGTGAGACAGCAGGGATGGGACTCAGCTCCATTCCTACTACAGTATCTTTCCATACATACTGACTAACCACCAGACCTGCCACTACCCCATTGGCACCATACCTGCTGATCACAAGACCTTACAAACTATGTGAGAAAACTAAAATAAGAAGCATTGCACCATAAATCTTACTGAAGGGAATTAACCCTATTGCCCTCATGTATATAAGTCCAGGAAAATGATAGATCTTAACTTCTTGCCTCATTATAATAAAATCCTCACCCCAGGAGGGGCTTTTCTGCCATTATTTGATCTTGCAATGTACATACTAACGTGCCTTCCCACTGCATCTATGCACCCTGCACTCTGCCCTGCAAATGTAATGATGTTCACATACCTCATGTTTATTCATGTCGCCCTTCCTAAAACACCACAAAGACCTGTCCTCAGAAAGCCAGCCAGAGAACTCTTGCTCCTATGCTGTCTCCCTTGTGCTTGAGCATAAGTCTTAATAAAGCCTTGTTCGGGAAACTTTCTGAGCCTCATGTCAATTTTTATTGCATACGAGCCTAAGAAACAGTGGTTGATAACAGTGGTGCAGGCCTGGAACTCCAGCGACTCTGAACACTGAGGTGGGAGGATCACTTGAGCCCAGGAATTTAAAGCTACCATGAGCGATAATCCCACCACTGCACTCCAGCCTGGGTGACATAATGAGACCCTGTTTCTTAAAAATATAAAAATAAAAAACTGATAGAATCCTGTGATTGGCGATTATGCTATATAGAGAAATATTTTACGGGAAGAAAAAAATTGTTAATCTTATTTTTGTAAAAATAAATTCTGCCTATATTAGGTATTTAAAAAATATATACTACCAGGATAGGTACCAAAATATCAGTGCTATCTCTGGAAGTGAATGATTTTTCTTCCTTTCTTTAAATAAAAATAAAAAAAAACTTGTATTTTAAATATTTCATACAATGAAACAAGTATTACTTTTATAGTGTCAAAAATTATTCTCAATGGAATGCTACAATAATGACCTGATATGTGGGGTGTTAAAGAATGGGGTTGGGTAGTTAGTCTTTAGGGTTCTGTAGTCTGAGTTGACCCTCTTCTGGTTTTAGCTCCTGAAGGTGTGAAGAATGATTCTCTAGAGCCTATCCCATGTTTGGTCAATGCCATCCTGAAAAAAGGTTGACATGGATACTAGCACCTAGTTTGCCCCTACTTCCTGGCTGAGCCAAATGATCAGTAGCTTCCTCAAAGCTCCGGTGTCAAAGCCCCAGAAAGAAAGAAATGCCTTTTCTTGTTTTTATTATGTTTTTTAGAGACAAGGTCTCACTTTGTTGCCCACTCTGGAGTGCAATGTCATGATCATGGCTCAGTGCAGCTTTGAACATCTGGATTCAAGAAATACTCCCACCTCAGCCCCCTGAGTAGCTAGGACTACAGACACACCACTACATCCAGCTAATTTTTTATTTTTTGTACAGATGGGGTCTCACTATGTTGCTCATGCTGTTATCAAACTCCTACACCCGGTGAGGAGGGGCCAAGATAGCCTATTAGAAGCAACTGCAGTCCACGGCTCTCACGGAGAGGAATGAAAGTGGCGAGTGAATTCAGCACCTTCCACTGAAATATCCAAGTTCTCACATTGGGACTGACTAGGCATACAACTCAAACCACAGAAAATGAAGAAAAGCAGGGTGGGGCAACGGCTCACCCAGCAGCGGCACAGAGCCAAAGGAACCTCCAACCCAAGCCAAGGGAAGTAGTGAGTGACTGTGCAACCCCACCCAGGAAACCATGCTTCTCCCACGGATCTTTGCAACCTGTGGATTGGGAGATCCCCTCGTGAGACCACATCACCAGGGCCTTGGGTCTGATACACAGAGTTGTGTGGAGTCTCAGCAAAGCAACTGCACAAGCACACACAGAGACCCAGGAGTTGTACTCCAGCCCCAGGAATCCAGGCAAGGTGGGAGACCTGTCCATACATTCCCCTAGGAAGGAGGCTGAATCCAGGGAGCCAAGCAGTGTCATTCTGCAGGCCCTACTTCCAGGGAACCTCACAAGTTAAAACCCACTGGCTTGGAATTCCAGCCAGCCAGTGGCAACAGGCCAGAGAGTCCCTAAGATGGGACCAAGTTCCTATGGGGAGGGGCAGCCACCATCTCTGTGGTTTGGTCAACTCAGCCATTCCACCCTGCCGGCTCTGGAGAGTCTAGGTGGTCAAGATGAGGAGAAGTGCCCCCCAACCCAAATGCAGCACACCTGCTCTACCAAAAAGCAGCCAGACTGCTTCTTTAAGCAGGTCCCTGATCCCATTCCTCCTGACTGGGTTAGACCTCTCAATAGGGGTCTCTGGATATATCATACAAGAACATTTGGGCCAGCAGCATGTCATACCCACTGGGACAGAGCTTTCATAGGAAGGTGCAGGTTGACACTTTTGCTATTTTGCAGCCTTCACTGGTCATACCTCCAAGTATAAGAAAGGTCTGGAGCAAACCCTCAGAAAACCATGGCAGCCCTAAGGAAGAGTGACCTTCCTGTTAAAAGAAAAACAACAAATGGAAAACAACAATGACTACAATATCAACAAAAAGACCCTACAAAAACCCTATTCAAAGGTCAGCAACCTGAAAGATCAAAGGTAGATAAGCCCACAAAGATGAGAAAGAATTAACACAAAAACGCTGAAAACTCACTGAAAGAGCCAGAGTATTAGTTCTCCTCCAAATAACTGCAACACCTCTCCAGCAGGAGCACAGAGTTGGTCTGAGGCTGAGATGGCTGAATTGACAGAAGTAGGCTTCAGAAGGTAAGTAATAATGAACTTCAATGAGCTAAAGAAGCATGTTGTAACCCAGTGCAAAGAAGCTAAGAATCATGATAAAACAATACTGGATCTGATAACCAGAATAGCCAATTTAGACAGGAATATAACTGACCTGATGGAGCTGATAAAACACAACAGGAGAACTTCAAATGTAACCACAAATATCAATAGCAGAATAGACAAAGCAGAGGAAAGAATATCAGAGCTTGAAAACTATCTATCTGAAATAAGCCAGGCAGACAAGATAGAGAAAAAAGAATAAAAAGAAATTAACAAAATCTCCAGGAACTACAGTATTATCTTAAAAGACCCAACCTGTGACTGATTAGGGTACATGAAAGAGGTGGGGGGTGGGAAATGGAACCAAGTTGGAAAACACACTTCAAGATGTCATCCAAGAGAACTTACCCAACTAGCAAGACAGGCCAACATTCAAATTCAGGGAATCCAGAGAACCCCAGCAAGATACTCCATGAAAATGAACCCCAAAACACATAATCATCAGATTCTCCAAGATGAAAATGAAAGAAAAAATGTTCAGGGCAGCCAGAGAGAAGGGCCAGGTCACCTACAAAGGGAAGCCCATCAGACTAACAACAGACCTTTCAGCAGAAACCCTACAAGCCAGAAGAAAGTGGCAGCCAATATTCAACATTCTTAAATAAAAGAATTTCTAACCCAGAATGTTATATCTGACCAAACTAAGCTTCATAAGTGAAGGAGAAATAAGATGCTTTTCAGACAAGAAAATGCTGAAGGAATTTGTCACCACCAGGCCTGCCTTGCAAGAGCTCCTGAAGGACGCACTAAATATAGAAAGGAAAAACCAGTACCAGCCACTAAAGAAACACACTGAATTACACAGACCAGTGACACTATGAAGCAACCACATAAACAAGTCTGCAAAATAACCAGCTGACATCATGATGACAGGACCAAATTCACACATACCAATAGTAACCTTAAATGTAAATGGATCAAATGCCCCCAAATAAAAGACAAAGAATGGCAAGCTGGATAGAGCCAATACTGATCAGTATGCTGTTCTCAAGAGACCCATCTCACATTCAAAGACACACATAGGCTCAAAATAAAAAGGTGAAGGAAAATTTATCAAACAAATGGAAAACAGAAAAAAGCAGAGGTCAAAATCTTATTTTCTGACAAAACAGACTTTAAACCAACAAAGATCAAAAAAGACAAAGAAGGACATTACATAATGGTAAATGGTTCAATTCAACAAGAAGAGCAAACTATCCTAAATATATACATACCCAATACAGGAACACCCAGATTCATAAAGCAAGTTCTTAGATATCTACAAAGAGGGTTAGACTCCTGCACAACAATAGTAGGAGGCATTAATACCCCACTTACAAAATTAGATCATCAAGACAGAAAATTAACAATGATATTCATGACCGGAAATCAGCTCCGGATCAAGTGGACATGATATATATCTACAGAACTCTCTACCCAAAAACGACAGAATATACATTCTTCTCAGTGCCACATGGTACTTACTCTAAAATTGATCACATAATCGAAAGTAAAACACTCCTCAGCAAATGAGAAAGATCTAAAATCATAACAAACAGTCTCTCAGACCACAGCACAATCAAGAAAAAGAAATTCAATCAAAACCACATAACTACATGGAAATTAAACATCCTGCTCATGAATGACTCCTGGGTAAACCATGAAATTAAGACAGAAATCAAGAAGTTCTTTGAAACTAATGAGAGCAAAGAGCTAGCATACCAGTATTTCTGGGACACAGTTGGGGCAATGTTGAGAAATTTATAACACTAAATGTCCACATCAAAAAGCTAGAAATATCCCAAGTTAACATACTAACATTATAACTGAAAGAATTAGAGAACCAAGAGCAAACAAACCCCAAGGCTAGCAGAAGACAAGAAATAACCAAAGGTCAGAGCAGAACTGAAGGAGATGAAGACACAAAAAAAACCTTCAAGAAAATCAGCAAATCTAGGAGCTGTTTTTTTAAAAAACAAATAAATAAATAAAATAGAAGCACTGCTTGCCAGACTAATAAAGAAGAAAAGAAAGAAGAATCAAAGAAACACAATCAGAAATGATAAGGGGGATATCACCACTGACCCCACAGAAATACAAACAACCATCAGAGAATACTATAAACACTTCTATGCACATAAACTAGAAAATCTAGAAAAATGAATAAATTCCTGGACACATACACCCTGCCAAGACTGAACCAGGAATAAATGGAATCCCTGCATAGACCAATAACAAGTTCTGAAATTGAGGCAGTGAAAAATAGCCTACCAACCACAAAAAGCCCAGGACCGGATAAATTTATAGCCAAATTCTACCACAGGTACAAAGAAGAGCTGGTAGCATTTCTACTGAAACTAGTCCAAAACAATGAAAAGGAGGGATTCATCCCTAACTCATTTTATGAGGACAGCATCATCCTGATACCAAACCCTGCCAGAGTTCAACAAATAAAACTTCAGGCCAATATCCCTGATGAATATCAATGCAAAAATCCTCAATAAAATACTGGCAAACTGAATCCAGCAGCACATCAAAAGGCTTATCCACCATGATCAGCTTGGTTTTCTCCCCATGGTTGGTTCAACATACCCAAATCAGTAAGTGTGATTCATCACATAAAACAGACCTAAAGACAAAACCACATCTTTCTTCAAGAAAGGCCTTCAAGAAAAGGCCTTTGATAAAATTCAACATCGCTTCATGTTAAAAACTCTCAAACTAGGTATTGAAAGAACATACCTCAAAATAATAAGAGCCATATATGACAGACCAACAGTTAATATTACACAGAACGGGCAAAAGCTGGAAGCATTCCCCTTGAAAACCAGCACAACACAAGGATCCCTTCTCTCGCCACTCCTATTCAACATAGTATTGAAGTTCTGGCCAGGGCAATCAGGCGAAAGAAAGAACGGGTATTCAAATAGGAAGGGAGGAAGTCAAATTATCTTTGTTTGCAGATGACATGACCTTATGTATAGAAAACCCAATCTTCTCATCCCAAAAGCTTCTTGAGCTGATAAGCAACTTTAGCAAAGTCTCAGGATACAAAATCAGTGTGCAAAAACCACTAGCATTCCTATACACTAGTAACAGGCAAATAGAGAGCCAAATCATAAACTAACTCCCATTCACAATTGCTACAAAGAGAATAAAATACAGCTAACAAGGGATGTGAAGGACCTCTTCAAGGAGAACTACAAACAACTGCTCAAAGAAATCAGAGAGGACACAAACAAATAAAAAAGTATTTCATGCTCATGATAGGAAGAATCAATATTGTGAAAATGTCATACTTTCAAGGAGCACTTGAAATCAGTGGGTTGGTTTTCTAGGGCTCCTGTAATAACACACCTCAGTTGGCTGGCTTAATACAACAGAAATTTATTTTCTCACAGATGTGAAGGCTGGAAATACAAACTCCAGATGTTAGCAGGATTAGTTTCTACTGGAGGCTTTGAGGGAGATTCTGTTCCATGGCTGTCTCCTGGATCCTGGTGGTTCTTGGCAACCCTTGGTGTCCCTTACCTTGTTGATACATCACTCCAATCTCTGCCTCCACTTTTACATGACACATTTTTCCGTGTGTGTGTGCATGTGTGTATGTGTGTGTGTGTTTTCTTAAGAGCAGCAAACATTGGATTTGGGAGGGCCCACTCTAATCCACTATAAACTGCCCTTAGTTTGGTTACATCTACAAAGACTCGGTTTGCAAACTAAGTCACATTTGAGGTTCTGAGTAGACATGAATTTGTCAACTCAGTTGGTAATGGACCAGTCTGAGGGCAAGATAAGAGGTGAAACTAAGCAGGAAGGTTTAGTGCAGAGTTATGAGAGAAGTGTAGTCAGGGCTAAGATCTAAGCAACACTGTTCTACTCCTTTAGAGGAGAAATTTTTCTGTCTTTTATCTTCCTTCAGCCACTCCTGTGACCACCTCATCCCAATCCTTCTCTGCTACTTCATAGTCCTTAAAGGTTAAAAGCATGAGCTCTGCAATTCTGTGTCCTTTATTTCTAGATCCTGATTCTCTTGTTGGCCACATGCCCTCAGGGACTCATTTCCCTCTACTTCAGTTTTCTCTGGAAAAATGGGATGACAACAATACCAGGTTCATACAGCCATTTTGATAACTGAGCAATGTAATGTTTTATAAAGTGCTTGTCTCAAAGGAATAAAGTATGGATTCAGGTAACTTGCCTATTTTTAATTGAGTTGCCTTTTTACTGATTTGACTTACTTTATGCTAATGTCAAGTGATACTTTGGCCTTCTCTTTAATTTCTATCTTTTATTTGCCCCACTGCCTCTTATAGATGGTACAATGGTAGAAAGTCCAGACTGTGTCCAGAGACGCAGCCAATCCTGCACATTGAGGAGGATGAATTGAGTTCTTTGACTGGGGCAATAGTTGTAGTTTCCCACATGCCAGGACATGGTCCCTAGCAATGTCCCACAATAGTAGCTGCAGCGTTCACTCAAACAAGACGGTGATGTCATGACATGAAATGGTCTCTCCTGGCTATGATCTACTGTTTGCAACTGGTGTCATTTGGTTCTGGCATTTGTTGCTTACACTAACATATCAATGATGGGCCTATATATCATCCTTTGGTCAAGTGAAGTTCCAGTTGGGTCCTGGTCTCATTCGATGGTGCATTACAGGGTATGGCACTACATCCAAGACATGCTTAGAGTGGCTTGCTACCTGTCACTCTTAGTAAAGTCAAACCCTCGGAGCCTCAGTTTCTTCATCTATAAATGGGGATGAATTCTACCTCTTAAGACTGTGTATTAGGTTGTTCAGGCTACCAGAACAAAATATCACAGACTAGTGGCTTAAACAACAGTTCTGAAGGCTGGAGGTCCAGAATCAAGGTCCTGTCAGGGTTGGATTCTGGTGAAGGCTCTCTTCCTGGCTTGCAGATGGTTGCCTTCTTGCTGTGTCTTCTCATGGCCTCTTCTCTGTGCACAGGCAGAAAAAGAGATCTCTGATGCCTCTTTCCCTGTTTGTAAGGACATCAGATTAAGGCCCAATAGATTAAGAGGCCCTATCAGATTAAGAGCCAATACTTCTGACCTCATTTAACCTTTATTACCTCCTTATAGACCCTATCTCAAATAGTCATATTAGAGGTTAGGGCTTCAACATATGAATTTGAAATACATAACAGGCTGGGTGCAGTGGCTCATACCTATAATCCTAGCACTTTGCAAGGCTGAGGTGGGTGATCACATGAGATCAGGAGTTCGAGACCAGCCTGACCAATATGGTGAAACTTTGTCTCTACTAAAAATACAAAAATTAGCCGGGCATGGTGGCGCATGCCTGTAATCCCAGTTACTCAGGAGGCAGAGGTAAGAAAATCACTCGAACCCAGGAGGAGGAGGTTGCAGTGAGCTGAGATCGTGCCATTGCACTCCAGCCTGGGCAATAAGAGCAAAACTCTATCTCAAAAAAACAAACAAAAAACAAAATACATAATAGTATTTTGAGGAGAGCAGAACATAGATCATGCTCTGAAGATGGTAGCACTTTTGATGTGGGTCATAATGAGGTCAAGAAGGTTGCAGCAATCAGGCTGACGAAGGAAAATCTAAAGGGACCAAGACAAAGGTAAATCCCCTGATCTTTGGAGAAGGACTGAACGTCAACACCAGACCCCCTACTTGGCAGCAGCCATGTTTTGCTGCACCTCTATTTATACTTGAATTCACTGTTTAATAACTATCTGTGGTTTTCTTTTCTTGATGCCACCTTCTCCCTCTCTTCCTACTTTCAGTCAGCCACCAGATGTGCCTTACCTGCCTTCACTGCTAGCTGTTTAGTTCAGACCTCCATCTTTGATGGCTTGGATTTGAAGAGTAGCTTCCTGTTTGATCTCTCATCTTTGTCCAGTCCAATCCACTCTCACACTACAGACAGGCCGATTGTGTAAAATGTAGACTAGATCCTGTCACTTTCCTAATTGAAGGGTTTCAGTGACTTCCTATTTTTAAGACAAACCCAAATTTGATAACAGGTTCACAGGGCCAACATTGTCTGCTCTAGCTCCTGCATGTCCCTCTGCCTGAGTGCCTGCCAACCCCACCTTTTTTTATCCTCTGACCCAGATGGCTGTGGGTCTCTGCCCATGCTGCTCTGCCTGCTTCTGTCTGCTCCCACACTCTTATACCAGACTCACTTTCCAGAGCTCAGGTTACAAGCCACACAATTTGGAACACCTCTTTTTGGAGGTTGGGTGGGATCTAGCCCATGTGCTCACAGGTGCCTGTTCCTCCTCTGCTGACAGTTATTCCACTATACTGAAGTTGTCTGTAGTCTCCCACATCAGACGCTAAGCTCTGGGAGGCAGGGCAGCTGTGTCTGCAGTCTTACTGATTGTTGTATCCCCAGCACCCAGCACAGCACCTGACACATGGCAGATGTTCAATAAATGTTGGTTGAATGAATTATCATTTTAAAATCATTTTTAATATTTGTGAATGTATGTTCACAGGAGCCTTATTTACAATAGCTAAAAGATGGAAACAACTCAAGAGCTCACCGATGGATGAATGGATAAACATAGTGTGCTACGGATATCCACGAATATTATTTAGTCTTAGAAAGGAAAGAAATTCTGGCACACACTGCAACATAGAGGAACCTTGAGGATATTATGCTAAGTGAATTAAGCCAGGCACTAAAGGAGAAACACTGTATGATTCCTCTTATGTGAGCTTCCTAGAGTCATCAAATTCATGGAGATAGAGGGTTAAACAATGTTTGCCAAATGCTATGGGGAAGAGAGAATGGGAAGTTCACGTTTAATAGATAGAGAGTTTCAGTTTGGGAAGATGAGAATGTTCTAGAGACATATGGTGGTAAATGTCATAGATCTGTAAACTTAAAAATGAGTCAGATGGTAAATTGTATGCTATGTGTATTTTACCACAATAAAAACGGCCACACTAAAAATATTGCTTATGATATTCCAAGTGAAAAAAATAAAACCTCCAAGTAGTACTGTAGAGAGAGAGAAATGGATCAGTGGGGTGTCTGCCGGCGACTGTGATCAAGATTCAGGAACCCATGGTGGGCAGGTCAGGTAAAGGCTCCTGCCTTAGTCAGGCTCATTGCCTCTGGACAGCCTCAGGTAACCCTCACACCTGCTCCAGACACTGCTGCTCATTTTTTAGTTTATTTCAATTGAGATATTTAAAATGAACATTCAGGTTTATAGAAAACTCTACCCTTACAGTATACTCACTACGCTGTCTGCTAAGCAGGAGTGCATTGAAATAGGCTTCTCTGTAACTTCAGGAATGAAACATCATTAAGGCACCCAGCAGCAGACTATTTCCAAAGATGGCAATACCTCCGTCTCCCACCTTGCAGGATTTTTGCAAGGAGACCTTGTCTTTCCTCCCATCAAGGGGTGGCATCTCTTTCTCTTCCCCTGAGTCTGAGATGGCAGAAGTGATGTTGTGTAGGCTTCCAAGGCAATGTCATGACAGTGTTTGTGCTCTCCAGGGGAGCCAGGTGCCATGCGATGAAGAAGCTCAAGGCAAAAGACTGAATGAAGAGGCAGCACATGCGGTGAGGGAGGCCATGTGGGAAGCTGAACACTTGCTGTATGAATGACCTTCCAGCTCAGCCCAGCTGCTGTCCACCATGATTTCGTGAGACACCCAGCCTGATGCCACGTGGGACAGAGCAGGCCAACCAGGTCCTACCCAGACCCAGAGAATCATTGGGTCATAATAATCATTGCTGTTCTAAGTCACAAGGTTTTGAAATGGCTTGATTTGCAGCAATATATAACCAAAACCACATCTTCTACCAAAGTAAACATGAAGAGTGTCAAATTGTATTATAGAGAGCTCTAGTGCAGTGCCCCCTCCAGTTTGTATTCACTGTAATACTATTAAATTAAAAGCAAAGAAATCCACCTACAGCTCCCTCGTCCCAATGCTTCACTTATTTTCCTTTTTTTCATTTCTAGCTTCTGGTGGTGGGCATACATAGATAAGCAATGCTGTGGTTATCAAGTACATAGCATTTTGCAGCTTTACCTCTCAGCTTTATAGCATTCAGTCGCACACTCAACAAACACTTATTGAGATCTACTCTATGCTGGTCACTGAGGATTTAGAGCTAAATAAGTACATACCATTTTTCACAATTTTTTTTTTTTTACCATACTTTACATAAACATTTCCTTGAAATTGCTTTTTGAGTTAAACACAAATTGAGCCAGATGTTTGTCTTCGTAGACATTTTAGCTCTAAAGAATTTATGGTAGATTATAATATGATCTATAGTATCAAACCATAAAATTAAAAGTATCAGAAAATAAAAATAAATATGCCATGAACCTAGTCCAATAGAATTACTCTAACTAAATATGAAGCAATGAGATTTCAGCCAAGACAAACAAATAGTGAATTATTCTCATTGCTTGATTAAAGCATGCACATCATTCTCCTAACTGAAATGAAGATTCTGACATCATCAAATGGTAGGAGTGCAAGGTGACTCCAAAGTGGGGAGGTGGAGGTAGCACGTGTGGGCAGGTGTCTGCTCTTCAAAGGGCTTGACGGTGAAGAGGACAGAGTGTGTTGTGGTGGGGAGGGGCGGTCAGAAGGGAGACACTGTTCGGATGCAGATGGCAAGGTCCCGTTAGAGAGTCAGTAACAGGATTCAGGGAGCAGAGGGGCTAACTAGTGGGACAGGGTCCCTGAGATGGCCTGGGGATGGGATCGGGAACTCACACGGGAAGACTGGCCTCCCCCCATGCGAAGAGTCGCCGCCCTTCTGCCTTGTGACAAGAGGGAAGATAAACACAGATGAAAATAGGTTTGTGGATTTGGAAGGAAAACGAAGGTGTTTCCTGGCTGACAATGTCTATTTTATTTCTGTTTAAAGTAGGAGATGAAGGAGAGTGCGGGAGAGAGGGGTTGGAGGTTTGAAAGGAATAGCAAAGGTTCCCATGCTCCTTTGTTCAATCTGCTGATGATCTATGCGGAGTTTAGATGGTTGGAAATCTGAACCCTGGAGCGGACTGAAGGAAAAAGATAGATTGGGCCATGAGTATCCCCAGGGCCTTGGCCCAATCTTCAGAGCAGTCTCCTGACCCCCATGAAAAGCTGCCATCTAAACTGCTGTAGACTTGGGCTGCAGATTCTCCTGCACCTGCTTTTCTGAGACTGGTGATTCACGAGACCCTGGAGACAGGCAGAGGGCGCAGCCAATGGGGCCCCTCCGGAAGAGTCTGAGGGGAGGAGAGGCAGTGGACTGGACGAGGATTTCTGTTGAGTATTTCCGTTGGGCGCGAGGCCTCATGGGAGAGGTGGGAACCCGCCAGGCTCGGAGCTGCAGCAGTGGGGCAGGGACTCAGTGGGCCAGGCAGGATCCAGTCCCAGAGAAACGGGACAGCAGGGCTGTGTGGTGTCCAAAGGTGGAGAACCTTCATCAGAGGCTGAAACCTAGAGGAGGAAGAACTACATCATGGGAACACAAGGAGGGATATGGAGCTGAGAGCCGGTATGGGTCTA
>NW_012114364.1:1287615-1293281 GCF_000951035.1 Colobus angolensis palliatus | reverse complement strand
AAGGTCAACCTACCTGGCAAGTCTGGCTAAGAATTTTCCTTTGGAGAAGAATTATCTTCTCTGTATTCAGGATTAGTGCTGGAGAAACCAGAGTACAATTAAATAAATCTCAAATTCTTTGTTCTAAGATTCTGAAAACTCTTCCAGATTTAAAGATACTGAAAGAAAGCTCAATATCACAGGCTTCTGGTGAAGACCAAATTACATAGTCTGTATGAAAGAGCTCTGCAATGTTATCAACTGCATGCCACCCACCCATAGACAACCATCACTATATAGAGAGAAAACGAGAACAGCAAGTGTTTGTTTGTTTGTTTGTTTTGAGACAGAGTCTCACTCTGTCACCCAGGCTACAGTGCAGTAGCATAATCTCAGCTCACTGCAACCTCTGCCTCTCGGGTTCAAGCAGTTCTCCTGCCTCAGCCTCCTGTAGCTGGGACTACAGGCGCATGCCATCACTCCCGGCTAATTCTTGTAAATTTTAGTAGAGATGGGGTTTCACCATATTGGCCAGGCTTGTCTCAAACTCCTGACCTTGTAATCCACCCACCTCAGCCTCCCAAAGTGCTGGGATTACAGGCATGAGTCACTATGCCCAACTGCAAGTGTTTATTTTTTAAATGAGAAAACGAACTAAGGTAATCAGGAGTAGGCCATGTCCCAGAGACAATATTTAGAGGGACACAAACATCATAGTATGAGGGAGAAAAGACTTTAAGAAGGGTGTTGCTCCTCCCAAACTTCAATCAGTTCAAAACTTGAAACTTGAAAGGCCTGTTAACAGGTAATGGTAGGTACTGTACATGAAGAAACTTGAGCAGAAGAGGATTGTCACACAGGACAAAGTGAAGAGGGTGTAGACGAACATCTGCTTCCCCATGGCTGCCAATATTAGGTAGAGATAGAGGCTAGTGAAGCCATGGCTGCTGCAGCAGATGCTGGGTTGGCTCACCATAAGCAGGTGCTGAAACAGAAGGAACAGAAACACCCACCAGCTGCCACCCTGCAGGAGGAAGTAAAGGAGGTACAAAAGCAAGGGCATATGAAAGTTCAGGGTGGATTTCTTCAGAAAAGTGATGTGTTCCTGCATCACCACTATGGAGTCGCCCTCTTCACCTACCCCAAACTCCACTGACTTCCCCTTGACCTGTTTATGGTGAAGCTGAACCATGAATAATTCCATAAGGAGGAGGAGGCCTATGAGGATGAAGATAAAGAAGTTCAAAGTTCTTGTTATAGAATTGTAAAATCTTTTTTTTTTTTTTTTCAAAACACATATTTGGAGAAGGGCAAAGATGGGAATTAGAATGACGACATTGCAAAGAAAATATCGTCAGTCACCTCATCCTGTACTATGTATATTAACTCCAAAAGTAATTTAAGTGCCTATCCTGTGCCTGAGTGTTAGGATTCTTCCAGGGAGTCGGGATGAGATGTACAGCAGGGGGCACCCAGGAACCCTGCCTTGCTGGGTATACTCTGTGCTGCCCAGGTGAACATGATATTCCCAGATCACCTAGTTGAATGTATTTGGGATTTCCTCTAGCATAGTCTTGGTCTTGAAGCTGACTGTGCCATAAAGACCACAAGATGGCACCCAGTGATTTTATGCTTCCTGTGTCCATGCCTTTATCTAATCCTTTCCTTTTGAGTGCAGGCAGAGACTGTGACTTGCTTCTAACCAACAGGATATGGCAAAGGATGTCATTCCTGTGTTCCTAGTATGTTATGTAGAAGTCCACTTCAGCAGACCAGAGCAAAAGACTCTCCTCCACTGGCTTTGAAGAAGTAAGTTGCCATGTCATGAGAAGGCCAATGGCAAGGAATTTCATGCAGCTTCTTAGAGCTGAGAGTGATCACCAGCTAACAGCCAGGAGAAAAATGGGGACGATGGTCATAGAACTGCAAAGGAATTGACTTCAGCCAATAACTTTAATGAACTTTGAAGTGGATTCCTCCCCCAGTCAAGCCTGCAGATGAGTATACACTTCCTGTGCCCATGCCTTTGTCCACTCCTTTCCTTTTGAGTGTGGGCAAAGACTGTGACTTGCTTCTAACCAATAGGATATGGCAAAGGATGTCATTCTTTCACCATACAGCCTAGTGTATACCTTCATTATTGTTTGGTGAAACCATGGACAAAGGACCCATGCTTTGTCTTCCGTATCAACTGTGAGATGATATATGAGTTGTTACAAGCTGCTAAGTTTTTGGAAATTTGTTACACAGCATCGGAAAACTAATGCACTGACTCTGGAGCCAGCACAATGGTACAAGAGTCAAGAGAAGCTGAGTAACCTCAGCATTAGGCATACATGGAGACAATTCTTGACTTCTTGCAGGATCTGGCCCAACCATACTTTAGGAGGCCTAAGCATGTTTTAGCAGAGAGTGCTTGAGACAGAGACCACTGCTGCTGTGGCTTCTGCCTCTTCTCCCTAGATAAGAAAGCTCCTGCATTCTCAGCCCTGGAAAAATTGCTCATGGTTCTGAATAGATCCATCCTGTTTTGGATTTGGGCTCAGCAAGGTGGGACCTGAAGTCCCAGAACCATCAATTGCATATGCAATTACAAGTAAGTGACCTGATGGACTGCACAACCTCAGCAGGCACAAGGCTCAACAGTTGCTTACTGCCACTTCAGCACTCATCCTAGGCGAGGCATCTTTGTGCACTGAGTAAGCTGCACACAACTATCTGAAGGACCCTGGGAGGCCTCTTTTTGAAACTCAGTTGGGTTTATGGAAGGCCAATACCCTGTGGGTGAAGTTCTACCCAATGAATGTCTGTAGTTCTGTAGAAGACAGGTTACCTCTCAGAGCTGTGGTACACTTTAGGGCTGAATCAGAGCCAAATGTTGCTGTATACCTAATGCCTAGAATTAATTTTTGGTACATAATAGGGGCTCAATAAATATTTTGGGGGCACACAGACTGTAACCATAGGCTCTGAGAGAATCTTGATGTTGTTTCTAGGGCTTGTAGGTCATGGTAATGCTATTCTCAGGCAAGTTCACGAAGAGTCAAACTCAAATGTCTTGTTTACATCACAAGTAAACCTTTCACAGTCACTCTCCCTGGGTTTATCCTGGTTGCAGGCAATGGTTCCCAGTCATTGAGACTGTACCATCTTGTTTCAATGGATAGATGGTGGCTACCTCAGATGCTTCAGATTAACCACAAAGGAAGGACAGTTTGGATAGCAAAAGCAGTCAGTCAGCAGCTATATTTGAGCACTTACTTGTCTAGTTGAATATTGTTCCAGGCAGAGGGAACAACAAGGGCCCTTACCTTGAGATGGTGTATTGATCAGTGTTCAATGACCCTACAGAACGGAGATCATCTGGTGAGAACAGAAACCTCACCAGTAATTTAAGTAGGGAGAATGTAACACAAAGACTTAACTAGTAAAAAGTAATGACTCAAAGTGGAAAAAAAGGACTTTAAGGCATCCAGAAGTAGCAACTGCAGGAAGCAGCTTCTACATCTTGGACTGAGGAAGGAACTAAGAATGGCATGGATTCAGATGATCAGGAAACTTGCCAGAATGTATGGGTTAGAACAACTTGCCAGAGGGTATAGGTGGGACGTGGTCCACAAGAACAACTTAGATGAGTGCTATCAAGTGTCCTGCACACCAGAGAACCAACCGCTGCCCTAAAATATTAGCACACTGGAAGGAATTCCCTTGTTTCTACTATTACCTCTTACTGTCCTTCCAGTATTATCTATTGGCAAATTCTAACATCAGTTCATCTGACAAAGGAGAAATTTTTACAGGGTCCAGCTCCAGTATCCAAAACAGGGCAAGAAAGGGTAGATTTGGAGTTGAGAGGCAATATGTTGATAACTGGCACAGTCTACATTTTTGGTCACTCAACTTCCATATATGTCCTTCTACACACATTTGAACAGTCAACAATGCAACAAGCTCCAGCTGTCCTTTGTACAAGCAAAGAAGTTCTCACACTTTACCCAAAATGGAGGCAATCACTCCCAAAAGACATTATTCATTGCTGATTATATTCAGTAATTCCAACTTTAGTCACAGTCATACTGAAAATGTGTTACCTGATAACTGAATTGTAAAGTTAACCTTCAACAACTGGTGTATAAAATCAGGGAAAGAACAGAGAAGAAAATAGTTACTATATACAAATAAGTATATACACAAAAAGTATATAAATCTACTGCAATCTTTGTAATTAGTTATAAGATCACATTAGCTATCTTTGTCTTCCTTCTCTACTTCCCATTCATTTATTTGTCCTCATCCAGAAACTTAACTAGATGGGGTTCTTATCCTGGTAGGGTGACCCAAACCATCATTTCTGAAGGGTGGGACTCCCCAAAGGTCTTGACTTTTTCTTTTTCTTGCTGTAGTTTTCAACTAAACTTTACTATTTGGCATGAAAAGTATGCAGGCTTCTAGATATAGCTCTCCTTGTCCCCCATTGTGTAGCAGCAACTCTATTTCTCATTGACAATTGTTATCAATCACTTTGGCTAGTAAAGTAACCCTTTCATCATGTTGGTTCAGAGGTGTAACCTACCACAAATGGTCAAGTGGCAGTCTGTCTTCCAAATCAATGGAACCATTATTATATCCCTTAATTTCCTCTTGGGAACTACAATCTCCAACCCAGAAGAACTCTAGGTTGCTGAATGGGATGCAAAAAATTCGGCTAGTGTTTTACTAGGTATAATGAAGTGCTTCTCTCACTTTCACCTTTGATTCCCAGATACATATGTTTTGGCTGTGTGGGAGATAACACCATATAGCGGTCTCTGGTTCAAAGCATATACTGCAGCTTGTAAGACAGACAACATTCTTTCAGGGTGTTTTCTCCCAATTGACAGCATAGCTGAATTTTCAGTGAGCCAGTCTAGCTTTCAATTAAGCCAGCTGTTCCTCGGTGATGGGGTATTGTGGTAGGATTCCATGGGCATCGGCCTATTGCTATACTTCCTTCACTGTAAAATTTGCTCCTTGATCAGGCACAGTTAATGAGATATTTCATGAGTCTACAGAGAGTGGTGCTGACAGAAACATTTAAGGCAGGAAAGCCAAATCCTTATCCAATAGATGTGTCTATTGCAGTGAGTTAAAATCTCTCTCTCTCAATGGTGGGAGAAGTCCAGAGTAATCAATCTGCCATCAGGTGGCTGACTGGTCCCTGGGAATGGCTCCATATGAGCCTCAGTGTTGGTATCCTCTGTTAGTAGATTAGGCACCCATCAGGAGCAATGTTCAGTTCAGTGGGGATGTCCATATTGTTGAGCTCATGAATACCCTCCATCTCTCCCACCATGGCTACTATATTCATGGGTCCTATTGAGCAATCAATGGGTTGGCTGAGGAACATAGCTAATTGACCAACACGGTGCACCATTTTGTTCACTTGATTCTTGAGAGCTTCTTTTGTAGTGGATGCCTGATTTGGTGAGCATTCATGTACGATAAAAATATCTTCATCCTCTGTGCTGACTCTGAGAGTTCTTTCCACATACCTTTTCTTCAGAGTTCTTTGCCATCAATCATTAAGTCTGGTTCCTTTTAAGTCCCATGCCATCCAGACAAACTGTTAACAACTGCTCATGAGTCATGTAGATATTTAATTCTAGCCATCTCTTAGTATAGCAAACTGGGCAACCAAATATACTGGT
>NW_012114364.1:1228320-1284220 GCF_000951035.1 Colobus angolensis palliatus | reverse complement strand
TGGAAGTCCTTTCTGTTTGTTAGTTTTCCTTCAAATGGTGAGGACCCTTAGCTACAGGTCTATTGGAATTTGCTGGAGGTCCACTCCAGATGCTCTTTGCCTGGGTGTCTGCAGCGGAGGCTGCAGAACCGCAGATATTGCAGAACAGCAAATGTTGTTGCCTGATCGTTCCTCTGGAAGCTTCGTCTCAGTGGGGCATCCAGCTGTGTCAGTCAGCCCCTACTGGGAGATGCCTCCCAGTTAGGCTACTCGGGGGTCAGGGTTCCACTTGAGGAGTCAGTCTGTCCGTTCTCAGATCTCAAACTCCATGCTGGGAGAACTGCTACTCTCTTCAAAGCTGTCAGAGAGGGATGTTTAAGTCTGCAGAAGTTTCTGTTGCCTTTTGTTCTGCTATGCCCTGCCCCCAGAGATGGAGTCTACAGAGGCAGGCAGGCCTCCTTGAGCTGTGGTGGGCTCCACCTAGTTTGAGCTTCCCTGCTGCTTTGCTTACCTACTCAAACCTCAGCAATGATGGGCACCCCTCCCCTAGCCTCACTGCTTTCTTGCAGTTCAATCTCAGACTGCTGTGCTAGCAGTGAGCAAGGCTCTGTGGGCATGGGACCCTCCGAAACAGGCATGGGATATAATCTCCTTGTGTGCTGTTTGCTAAGACCACTGGAAAAGAGCAGTATTAGGGTGGGAGTGATCTGATTTTCCAGGTGCCGTCTGTCATGGTTTCTCTTGGCTAGGAAAGGGAATTCCCTGACCTCTTGCACTTCCCAGGTGAGGCAGTTCCTCACTGTGCTTCGGCTCATGATCCGTGGGCCGCACCCACTGTCCGATAAGCCCCAGTGAGATGAACCTGGTTCCTCAGTTGGAAATGCAGAAATCACCCATCTTCTGCATTGCTCATGCTGGGAGCTGTAAACTGGAGCTGTTCCTATTCGGCCATCTTGGAACCTCCTATGCTGCAGCTTTCTACTTTTGTGTGATCAATATATGATGCAGACCAATCTGTAAACCAGTCTGTAGTTCTTTATTCCCAAGGCAGTTGGGCTAATGGAACTCTCCATGAGCCCACAGGCCTGAATTTAGGGAAAAGAGTTAATATAGGAGGTGCTATATCAAAGGAATATTACTTACTTGTATCTGAAATCTCCTTGAGCTCAGATGCTTTTATAGCATTTCCACTTGATGATCGATTTCTGCAGTATATACCCAACCTTGTCACTAACATAACACAAAGTGCATGATGAGAAGCTCTGCTTGCATGGTCACTTAAAATCTTACTGATGGCAGCAGCTGCAGGCTGCAGCAAGGAGGCATGGCTGTGGCTGCACACTCCATGGTGCTGGTGGGAGCCCCATCCCTTCTGAGCTGGGGAGATCCTTGGGTGCTGCTGTAGCTGCCCAAGCTGTGGCTGCAGACCCAGGCCCCCTGCTCTATGGAGCAGGTAGGAGCCCTGTCCCAATGGGCAGGGCTATAGCTGCCCAAACTGCAGCTGTGGATCCAAAGCTACCCCTGCTCTTGTTGGGGGTGCCCAGAGCAGGCAGGATCTGCCCTCTCAAAAGCAGCTGCAGCCTCCCAACCCATGGCTGCAGACCTGGACCTCCCACTCCCCAGAGCAGGCAGGAGCTGGGGGCAAGTGGGAACCCCACCCCATCCAAGCTGGCTGGGCAGGAGCTCCCTGGGTGCAGCTGCAGTTGCCCTCCCAGGTGCAGGACCTGGGCATCTCTGCAGCTTGCACCCTTGGGGGCCTGGGAAAGTCCCTCATCCCTGCAGGCTCAGGGGTGTCTGATCGGGCTGCCTGGCCGCTTTGCTCTCCTAGTTCTTGCTCCAATGTCGTGTGTGGCTAAGGCCAAGCCTGGGGGCCATGAATGGCAGTGGGAGGCAGACAGATTCCTGGATAGAAGGGGGTAGGTCCCTGGTAAGGCCGCTCCTTCATGCCAGAGAGGGCCTGAAGGCTGGGGGCCAAGCTGCCAGTCTCGAGGAGTGGAGTTGGGACTTGTGGTGCCCATTCCAGGCTGCCCATGGCCATCCATGGACCATGCACTTCCTCCCCTCTGAGGTCCATAAAAGCCCCAGGCTCATCCAGAGTGAGGCAGAGGGCAGAAGATTGAGAGATGATGTGATGACCAGCTGTATAGAGGAACTGCCCTCTCTGCTGAGAGCTTCAGATACCTGCAGAGACCTCTGAATGACCTACCTGCAGAGAGCAGCCACCCTCCCCAGGGCTTCCTCTCTGCTGACAGCTGAACACTTGATGGGACAGCCTTCCTACAGAGAAGAGATACCCACTATAGGTATCCTCTGAGCTGTTCTAATGCTAAATAAAGCTCCTCTTCATCTTCTTCACCCTTCAGTTGTCTGCTACCTCATTCTTCCCAGATGCGGGACAAGAACTCAGGCAAAGGCACCACTGGCCACAGAAGTTTCTGGGAAGAAAATTGACACTTCAAAGATCCCATAACACTATGATTAGATGTTTAATCTTTTCCAGAGCCAGTAGCAAGCCAGAAGATATTTCTCAAAAAGGAAAATGATTATCTGCAGAAGAGGGCATAGATGTATTTTAAAAACCTGAGATGTCTGCATTGTGATTATTCTATGGGTGCTTGCCAGAGGCTGTAAACACATTATTTTCCACAAACACTTAGAAAATCTTGGATCCACTGGATAATAAGGTAAGTGGAAGAGCAGCTTGCATTGCAGTCTGGACTTTTTAAAGAACTTTCCCTTGCTTTGATCTTTACTCAAAACTGTCAGCCTAATGGGTGACTTAGTTCAAAATCAGGACACATGGTACTTCCAAAATACAAAGAAGACCACCAAGAATTTTGCTTCTTCCTCTTGTGGTAAGTGGTGCAAGGCTCAGTATCTTGCCTTTCACCTTGGAGGTGATATCTCAACATGCTCCAGAGCATTGGATTACCAGTAACTTCACTAAGCTGGTGGGCTTCTGATTTATGTGGTATTTATCTTTTGCTTGTGGGTCATGTATATCTTACAAAATTATCTAAATTATTTGCTACTTCCTGCTTAGCAGATTCAATCAGCACAATGTTATGAATATAGTAAACCATTATGTTTAGTGGATTGCCAAATGATTGGGATTTCTCTGGGCTGTATTATGATAGAGAGCGGGAAAGTTGATGTAGCCCTGAGACAAGACCGTGAAAGGGTACTGTCTTTTTACCTGGCTCTGCTAAGTAAAAGCAATCTACTTACAGCTATCTTTTGCAAATTGGTGTGGAGGGCAAAGACAGCACTAACTAGGACCATAGCTGCATACCAAGTGCCAGAGGCTGTGTTGATTTGCTCTAGTAAATACACCAATCACATCTGGGACAGTGGCTGCAATCAAAGTTTCCAACTGATTAAGTTACGATAATCCAGAGTCATTCCGAAAGATCCATCCAATTTTTGCATGGCCCCAACAGACATGGAGATAAGAAATATATTGCTATTCTTGTTTCAAGTTTTTGATAGTGACACTGATTTCTGCATTTCCATCTGGGATGTGACGTTTCTTCTCACTTAGTAACTTGATAGAGAAGGGAAGTTCTAGGAACTTCCATTTAGCTCTTCCTATTCAAATCTCCCTCATAATATGGGTCAGAGAGCTAACGCGGGGATTCTTCCAGTTTCTGAGTACATTGATTCTGATTATACATTTAGGATCTGGGAGAATAGCCACAGGGAGGGTCTTTGAACCAACCAGGTCCACTGTGAGCACTGTGAGTGGAGTTTTGGCCAAGGCCATCTATCACAGGCGCAACATAAGCTCCCACTTTGACTGATGAGATGCAGTGATATCCTGGATCCCAAGGAATTAGCATCAATTAAGAACCAGTGTCTCACAATCCTTTAGAAGTCTGGGTGATTCTTTTTCTCCAGGGCTTGGTCACTCTAGTCAATGACTACAGATGTCTTCTCTGTAGACAATGTATATGTCTACAGAGGACTTCTCTGTGGAAAATCTCAGAGGAATATTTACTGTATACATTGTGACAATGCTGCGGAGTCCAATTCTATCAACCAAAGGACACTGGGGCTATAAATTGGCTTAGGTCTGGCCACTGGGTTAGAGGCCATGATTCTCCATTGTGGTGACTCAAACGAGATGTTTTTCTGTCAATTAGATCGAGAGTAAGCAAATATTTTCTGTAAAGGCCAGATAGCAAATACTTTAAGGTTTGTAACCCAACTGGTCTCTGTTAACAACTACTCAACTTCCCTGTTGTAGCAGAAGAGGAGCCATAGACAAATGGATGAGTGTGTTTTGTGTTTCAATAAAACTTTATTTACATAATAAACAGAGATTCCCCTAATCGCCTGAGCCTATTTATCTTTTCTCTGCCCTTTCTTTAGACAAACTTAATTGGGAGGTAATGGAGCCAAGTGAATGACACTTTTGTAACTATTCATCTGCTTTCCAAAATGTGTTTAAAATTTAAAAACTCTATTAGA
Source organism: Colobus angolensis palliatus (assembly GCF_000951035.1). Taxonomy (NCBI): domain Eukaryota; kingdom Metazoa; phylum Chordata; class Mammalia; order Primates; family Cercopithecidae; genus Colobus; species Colobus angolensis. The sequence goes on along the minus strand of NW_012114364.1, from coordinate 1,279,771 downwards.
TCTTCTTTTTAAAAAATAATGCTTTTAATACTTTAATTTTTATTATTTGTTGTACACCTACCTGCAAGATAGGTTTCTTAAGGTTGCTGTCAGGTCTTTGAGCCCAAGCTAAGCCATTATATACCCTGTGACCTGCACATATATATGTCCAGATGGCCTGAAGCAAGTGAAGAATCACAAAAGAAGTGAAAATGGCCCCTTCCTGCCTTAACTGACGATATTCCACCATTGTGATTTGTTCCTGCCCCACCTTAACTGAGCGATTAACCTTATTAAATTCCTTCTCCTGGCTCAGAAGCTCCCCCATTGAGCATCTTGTGACCCCTGCCCCTGCCTGCCAGAGAACAACCCCCTTTGACTATAATTCCACTACCCACCCAAATCCTATAAAATAGCCCCACCCCTATCTCCCTTCGCTGACTCTCTTTTCAGACTCAGCCTGCCTGCACCCAGGTAATTAAAAAAATTTATTGCTCACACAAAGCCTGTTTGGTGGTCTTTTCACATGGATGCGCCTGAAGTTTGGTGTTGTGACTCAGATCGGGGGACCTCCCTTGGGAGATCAATCCCCTGTCCTCCTGCTCTTTGCTCCATGAGAAAGATCCACCTACAACCTCTGGTCCTCAGACTAACCAGCCCAAGAACATCTCACCAATTTTAAATCGGTTAAGCGGCCTCTCCCTACTCTCTTCTCCAACCTCTCTCACTATCCCTCAACCTCTTTCTCCTTTCAAACTTGGCGCCACACTTCAATCTCTCCCTTCTCTTAATTTTAGTTCCTTTCTTTTTCTGGTAGAGAGAGGAGACGTGTTTTATACGTGAACCCAAAACTCCGGCGTCAGTCACGGACTCGGGAAGACTGTCTTGATTGTGAATAATCAAGCAGGTGTTTAATCACTGCAGGGACACCTGCTTGATTATTCACCCACATTTCAGAAGGGTCTGATTGCCATGGGGACGCCTGCTTTGATCCTTCACCCTTAGTGGCAAGCAACACTTTCCTGGGGGCCAAGCACCGCCACCCCTTCTCTCCATGTCTGTACCTTTTCTCTCCGCTTTCCTGGGAGACAAGTACCCCCCACCCCTTCTCCACTTTCCTCGGGGTCAAGCACCCCCCGCCACCCCTTCTCTCCATGTCTCTACACTCTCTTTTCTCTTGACTTGCCCCCTTCACTATAGGCAACTTTCCACCCTCCATTCCTCCTTCCTCTCCCCGAGCCTGTGTTCTCAAGAATTTAAAACCTCTTCAACTCACACCTGACCTATAACCTAAATGCCTTATTTTCTTCTGCAATGCTGCTTAACCCCAATATAAACTTGACAATGGTTCCAAATAGTCAGAATATGGCACTTTTGATTTTTCCATCCTACAAGAGCTAGAAAATTCTTGTTGTAAAATGGGCAAATGGTCTTAGGTACCTGACGTCCAGGCATTCTTTTACACATCGGTCCCTCCCTAGTCTCTGTTCCCAATGTAACTCGTCCCAAATCTTCCTTCCTTCCCTCCCGCCTGTCCCCTCAGTCCCAACCCCAAGTGTCGCTAGTCTTTCCAGTCTTCCTTTTTTATGGACACATCTGACCTCTCCCCTCCTCCCCAGGCTGCTTCTCACCAGGCTGAGCCAGGTCCCAATTCTTCCTCTGCCTCCATTCCCCCACCCTATAATCCTTTTCTCACCTCCCCTCCTCACACCCAGTCCAGCTTTCATTTCACAACTAGCCCTCCCCCACCTGCCCAACAATTTCCTCTTAAAGAGGTGGCCGGTGCTAAAGACATAGTGAAGGTTAATGCTCCTTCCTCTTTATCCAACCTCTCCCAAATAAGTTCATGTTTAGGCTCTTTTTCATCAAATATGAAAAACCCAGCCCAGTCCATGGCCCGTTTGGCAGAAACCCTGAGATGCTTTACAGCCCTAGACTGAGAAAGGCCAGAAGATCGTCTTATTCTCAACATGCATTGTATTACCCAGTCAGCTCCTGACATTAAAAAAAAAAGCTCCAAAAATTATATTCCAGCCCTCAAACCCCACAATAGGACTTAATTAACCTTGCCTTCAAGGTGTACAATAATAGAGTAGAGGCAGCCAAGTAGCAATGTATTTCTGAGTTTCAATTCCTTGCCTCCACTGTGAGACAAACGCAGTCACATCTCCAGCACATAAGAACTTCCAAATGCATGAACCGCAGTGGCCAGGCATTCCTCCAGGACCACCTAGCCCAGGATCTTGCTTCAGGTGCCAGAAATCTGGCCACTGGGCCAAGGAATACCTGCATCCTGGGATTCCTCCTAAGTCATGTCCCTTCTATGTGGGACCCCACTGGAAATCAGACTGTCCAACCCAGCAGCCATTCCCAGAGTCCCTGGAACTCTGGCCCAAGGTTCTCTGACTGACTTCTACCCAGATCTTCTCGGCTTAGCAGCTGAAGACTGACACTGCCTGATCATCTCAGAAGCCCACAGGACCATCACAGACACTTTGGGTAACTCTTAAAGTGGAGGGTAAGTCTGTTCCCGTCTTAATCAATATGGAGGCTACCCACTCCACATTACCTTCTTTTCAAGGGCCCATTTCCCTTGCCTCCGTAACTGTTGTGGGTATTAACAGCCAGGCTTCTAAACCTCTTAAAACTCCCCAATTCTGGCGCCAACTTGGACAACATTCTTTTATGTCCTCCTTTTTAGTTATCCCCACCTGCCTAGCTCCCTTATTAGGTCAAGACATTTTAACTAAATTATCTGCTTCCCTGACTATTCCTAGGCTACAGCCACACTTCATTACCACCCTTTTCACCAGTTCAAAGCTTCCTTCACATCCTCCCCTGTATCTCCCCACCTTAATCCATAAGCATAGGAAACCTCTACTCCCTACTTGGCCACTGATCATGCACTCCTTACCATCCCATTAAAACCTAATCACCCTTACCCCGCTCAATGCCAATATCCCATCCCACAGCATGCTTTAAAAGGATTAAAGCCCATTATTACTCGCCTGTTACAGCATGGCCTTTTAAAGCCTATAAATTATCCTTACAATTCCCCCATTTTACCTGTTCAAAAACCAGACAAGCCTTACAGGTTAGTTCAGGATCTGTGCCTTATCAACCAAATTGTCTTGCCTATCCAACCCTTGGTGCCAAAGCCACCTCCTTCCACAACCCCTCCATAATGCATTATTCTGTTTTGGATCTCAAACATGCTTTCTTCACTATTCCTTTGTACCCTTCATCACAGCCTCTCTTCGCTGTCACTTGGACTGACCCTGACACCCATCAGACTCAGAAAATTACCTGGGCTGTACTGCCCCAAGGCTTCATAGCCCCCATTACTTCAGTCAAGCCCAAATTTCTTCATCTGTTACCTATCTTGGCACAATTCTTCATAAAAACACATGTGCTCTGCCTGCCAATCATGTTCAACTGATCTCTCAAATCCCAACCCCTTCTACAAAACAACAACTCCTTTGCTTCCTGGGCATGGTTGGATATTTTTGCCTCTGGATACCTGATTTTGCCATCCTAACAAAACCATTAGATAAACTCACAAAAGGAAACCTAGCTGACCCCATAGATCCTAAATCCTTTCCCCACTCCTCTTTCCTTTCCTTGAAGACAGCTTTAGAGACTTCTCCCCCACTAGCTCTCTCTGACTCATCCCAATCCTTTCTTCATTACACACAGCTGAAGTGCAGGGTTGTGCAGTCAAAATTCTTACACAAGGACCGGGACTTTGCCCTGTGGCCTTTTTATCCAAAGAACTTGAACTTATTGTTTTAGCCTAGCCCACGTGTCTGCATGCGGCAGCTGCCACTGCCTTAATACTTTTAGAGGCCCTCAAAATCACAAACTATGCTCAACTCACTCTCTACAGTTCTCATAACTTCCAAAATCGATTTTCTTGCTCAGACCTGATGCATATACTTTCTGCCCTCCTCCACTACCTCTTAGCAAGCCGAACTCATTGCCTTAACTTGAGCCCTCACTTTTGCCAAAGTACTATGTATCAATATTTATACTGACTCTAAATATGCCTTCAATATCCTGCACCATCATGCTGTTATATGGGCAGAAAAAGGTTTCCTCACTACACAAGGGTCCTCCAACATTAACGCCTCTTTAATAAATACTCTTCTCAAGGTCGCTTTACTTCCAAAGGAAACTGGAGTCATTCACTACAAGGGCCATCAAAACGCATCAGATCCCATTGCTCAAGGCAGTGCTTATGCTGATATGGTAGCTAAAAAAGCAGCTAGCATTCCAAGTTCTATCCCTCACAGCAGTTTTTCTCCTTCTCATCTGGTCACTCCCATCTACTCCCCCACTGAAACTTCCACCTATCAATCTCTTCCCACACAAGGCAAATGGTTCTTGGACCAAGGAAAATATCTCCTTCCCGCCTCACAGGCCCATTCTATTCTGTCGTCATTTCATAACCTCTTCCATGTAGGTTACAAGCTGCTAGCCCACCTCTTAGAACCTCTCATTTCCTTTCCATCTGGGAAATCTATTCTCAAAAAATCACTTCTCAGTGTTCCATCTGCTATTCTACTTCTCCTCAGGAATTTCTCAGGCCCCCTCCCTTTCCTACACATCAAGCTCAAGAATTTGCCCCTGCCAAGGAATGGCACGTTGACTTTACTCACATGCCACAAGTCAGGAAACTAAAATACCTCTTGGGTCTGGGTAGACATTTTCACTGGATGGGTAGAGGCCTTTCCCATAGGGTCTGAGAAGGCCACCACAGTCATTTCTTCCCTTGTGTCAGACATAATTCTTCAGTTTGGCCTTCCCACCTCTATACAGTCCGATAATGGACTGGCCTTTACTAATCAAATCACCCAAGCAGTTTCTCAGGCTCTTGGTATTCAGTGGAACCTTCATACCCCTTACCATCCTCAATCTTCAGGAAAGGTAGAACGAACTAATGGTCTTTTAAAAACAAACCTCACCAAGCTGAGCCTCCAACTTAAAAAAAAAAAAAAAAAAGGACTCTGTCAAGAATAGAGCCTAAAACCTCACCAACCAAACAAGTAATTACACTGAACCCCCTTGGACCCTCTCTAATTGGATGTCCTGGGTCTTCCCAGTTCTTAGTCCTTTAATACTTGTTTTTCTCCATCTCTTATTCGGACCTTATGTCTTCCATTAATTTCTCAATTCATACAAAACCGCATCCAGGCCATCACCAATCATTCTATATGACAAATGCTCCCTTTAACAATCCCACAATATTGCCCCTTACCACAAAATCTTCCTTCAGTTTAATCTCTCCCACTCTAGGTTCCCACACCACCCCTAATCCCACTTGAAGCAGCCTGAGAAACATTACCCATTATCTCTCCATACCACCCCACCAAAATTTTCGCTGCCCCAACACTTCAACACTATTTATGTTATTTTCCTTATTAATATAAGAAGGCAGAAATGTCAGGCCTCTGAGCTCAAGCTAAGCCATCATATCCCCTGTGACCTGCATGTATCCCCTGTGACCTGCACGTATATAAGTCCAGATGGCCCGAAGCAAGTGAAGAATCACAAAAGAAGTGAAAACGGCCCGTTCCTGCCTTTACTGACAACATTCCACCATTGTGATTTGCTCCTGCCCCACCTTAATTGAGCGATTAACTTTGTGAAATTCCCTCTCCTGGCACAGAAGCTCCCCTACTGAGCACTTTGTGACCCCGGCCCCCGTCCGCAAGAGAACCCCCTTTGACTGTAATTTTCCACTACCCCCACAAATCCTATAAAATGGCCCCACCCCAACTCCCTTCCCTGACTCTCTTTTCGGACTCAGCCTGCCTGCACTCAGGTGATTAAAAAGCGTATTGCTCACACAAAGCCTGTTTGGTGGTCTCTTCACACGGACGTGTGTGAAAGTTGCTATGGTATTCTAATCATATGATGTACATCAAGCATGAAACACTTGTAAATTATAAAATGCCTCACCATCATCATGTATAGGGAGAAAATGATAGGAAAAGGTAGATAATGCTCTTTAACAGGCATGAAAAGTTTCAGCTGCTAGAAGAAAGGTCAACAGTAGGATATGATCAGCCCAAGGGAGGTTATTTTGATAAGTTTTCAAATGGGAAAGGCCCTTCACTGACATTGAGTTTAACAATATTCTTTTCCTATCTTTTGTGACACAGAGTTTATAGTCATTTTCCACTCTTCTCATTTTTTCCCGTCCTTTCTAGGGAATAATGTTCTTTAATCAGCAGCTGCCGCAATGTAAAAGGCTTTCAGACTGAGCTACTCCAGATACAGCCTGAACCACTTTGCTGGGGTCTGCAGGAAATATTTAGGCCTATTAGGACACAGTAGATCCCTTGTAAGTCACATTGGCTGCTCTTGCTCCAAGCTACAAGCCAATTAGTCTGCAGGCTATTTATTTTCAGTCATTGGAATCATGTCCACTTTGGGGTATCTCTCAAGAACCCCATGACTGGGAAACCAAACAATGCAAATGCCCAGTGCTTGTCATCAACCTGGATCTCAAATGTGCTTGGCATAATCTACCTGGACCCTTAGAAGATTATTTTGGTGTTAGGAAATGTGAAAAAAAAAAGTAAATATTTTACAAGATAAGGAAGCAACTAGTTATATGCTGTGATTTAGAAGAAGAAATTGTGAAGGATTATTAAAAGAAAACCAGTTTTCTATGAGTTGCAAAGACTATCACCATGTGTTTCTATTCTCTCAAAGTTGCTGAAACTGCTCTACTTTATCTTTCATGTTGTAATACCAAAAATTGAAATGCACTGCTCTAGGATGTTTGTGTCATTGGTTTAACTCAAGCTGCAAACTACAAATGGCGCTATATTTCTAACATTGCTGTAACAAAGCAAGGAGGACTGAAGAGTTGGAGCAGATGTGAGAAGTGTTCAGAGATTTGGGGCCCAGAGGCAGAACTTTAAAGAACAGTTGAAATTCTGAATGCACTCAGAAAAATGATCGCAAAGTCACTTTAAAAATGCAGCTTCACATCAGCTATCTCATGAGAGGCTCTTTGTGAGAGGATGCCACTCTCTGATATAACACGAACTTTCCTCCTAACAAATTCAACCTGAGGAGGGGAAGAAAAACCCCCCAGTTAACCAGCTCATTCCTTTCAGAGCATTCATCTTACATCAGGTGGATCCACTACCAATACTATTATGGTGTATGTGCAAACCACATATGTAAAAACACTGGCAGAAATCGTCCAAAGAGGTTAACACATCAAGACAAAAGTTCAACTCCTATCACATGTCCAGCTTTAATAAGAAACATTTTCTTTCCAACTCTGTTTCCTCCTGTTTACAATGAATTTTCTCCAAGCCCCCAACCTCAATTGGGACCACAACAAAAGCCCATGCTAGCAGATCCTGAGCAGGATGTTTTTCTGATTGACATATTCAGAGAGAAGAAAGACCCCTGGAAATGTTGCTCACCAGGAGGAGTGGGGCTGTCCGGGTGTTATTGTGGCTCTTTCTACCACGTGCCTCCATTAGCTATGTCTTCTTCTTTTAAAGAAAGGCCCGGAGGCTGAGGCAGGGGAATGGCGTGAGCTCGGGAGGTGGAGCTTTCAGTGAACCAAGATCGCTCCACTTCGCTCCAGCCTGGGCAACAGAGCGAGGCTCTGTCTCAAAAAAAAAAAGAAAAGAAAAAAAAAGAAAGGCACATCTCTCACACATTCTGAACTTAACAATACCACCCTACCTGGAGGGAAATTACTTCCCAGGGTGCCAGACAAATGTCCAATTCAAAATATCGGTGCTTTCTGGTCAAAGTGGAATAACAGGGACCAGATGTATCCTCTGCCTGAAACACCACCACTGCCACCCCTTTAAAAGCAAAATACATGAATCTACAGGTGATCTCTGAGGGATGGGAAACGAGGTGAGCCCTGCAATTGCTCCAGCTAACAGACTTGACACAGTTCCCAGGCTGCGGTGCAGGGAGGCAGAACTGAGGTGAGTTCCCCGACGTGAGGAGATGAAGCTTGGTCCTGGGAGACCTGGGCAGCGGGAGTTCACAGGGGAGAGTCCCAGCGAGGAAAGAGCTGAACAGACAGCCAACTCCAGAGATCTGCAGAGGGACGCCCATGGGAATTGGCGCATGCGTATGAGGAAGCCACCCGGGAAAGAATTATCAAAAGAGGGAACACAGACCATGCTGATGGCGGGCTGGAAACAATGACTGCTCCCACCAAGCAGACGGGAAAAACTCTATTTCCCAGGGCAGTGGACAAAATACTCAGGAAGGTTTTGCCTCAGTAGTGAGGAAGAATTAACCTTAGACCGGGCTCTGTTTCAGAAGTGCCTAAACGTCATAAGAGTAAGACCTGAAAACAGCAAACTGTTTCAAGTAACTTAATTGCATAGAACAAAGCTCAAGAAAATCTATAGGAATAACAAAAATTTCCATCATTTTTTTCCATCTTTTTTTATTGGATGACATCTAATCAAAAACAACCAGCCATGTGAAGAGACAAGAATATACACCCACAACAGAGAAGAATGAATCAATTAAAATTCATGTAGAACTGACCCAGGTGTTAGAATTAGCAAAGAAGGTTATTGAAAGAGTTCTTTTATACCAAAAACCTGTAGAAGAATCTTCCTAGCAGCTTGATTAGTAATTGCTAAAAACTGAAAACAATCTAGGTGTTTATACAGTTGAATAAGCAGACTACTTGGTGATAAAAAATATTTTCTAAGAGATGCAAAAACATTAGCGAATCTCAAAAACATCATGCTAAGCAGAGAAAGCCAAAACATAAAGAAGTACATATTATATGATTCCATTTATTTAAGATTCTCAAGCAGGTAAAGTTATTCTGTGATAGTAGATATCACATCTGTGGTTGTTTCTGGAATTGGGGAATTGACCGAAAAATAACGCAAGGAAACTTTTAGGGCAAATAAATAGTCTCAATATTGGTAGGAATGTGAGTTTCAGGAATGTAGGCATTGTAAAAATTGATCAAACTATACAAACTGTCCATTTCATTCAATAAAAATTTGTTCAAAATATTTTAATAATCGAATAGAAAAACAGGTACTTTGCATAAAAGCAAATAAAATAGTCAATAATAGGCAAATGAAATTGTGCTCAGTGTCATCAGGATTCCTTGAAAAATAAATTAGAACCACAGTGAGATACCATTTTTGCACCCACCAACTTGATATTTTAAAATCTGACAGTATTTGACACCATTTCATCACATACTCTGCTGATGCAATATATATGGGAGCAACCACTTCGGGAAACATTTTGGCTTACTTAGTAATGAAGAAATCCATTCTCTGTGCCCTGAAATGCCACTCTTAGAAATATTTCTTTTTTTAAAAAAGTATTGAGTATCAAAGACTTGTGGATCTTGTTCATAACAAGAGGGTTTGTGGTAACAAAAACCTGAAAACCTGAAGATTTACTTATAGAATTATAAATAGTAATATAGTCAAACATGGGTTGAATACATTCATAAAGAAGTAGAATTAGGCCAGGCACAGTAGCAAATGCCTGTAATCTCAGCACTTTGGGAAGTCGAGGCTGGCAGATCACATGAGGTCAGGAGTTCAAGACCATCCTGGCCAACATGGTGAAACTTTCTCTCTACTAAAACTACAAAAATAAGCCGGGTGCAGTGGCGCAGGCATGTAATCCCAGCTACTTGGGAGGCTGAGTCACGAGAATCTCTTGAGCCTGGGAGGCAGGGCTTGTAGTGACCCAAGGTCATCAGGCAACTGCACTCCAGCCTGGGCAACAGAGTGAGATTCCCACTCAAAAGAGAGAGAAAAAAAAAAAAGAGGCTGGGCTTGGTGGCTCACGCCTGTAATCCCAACACTTTGGGAGGCCAAGACGGGCGGATCACTTGAGGTCGGGAGTTCTAGGCCTGGCCAACATGGTGAAACCCGTCTTTACTAAAAATACAAAAATTAGGCGTGGTGGCGGGAGCCTGTAATCCCAGCTACTCCGGAAGCTGAGGCAGGAGAATCGCTTGAACCCCTGAGGCGGATGTTGCAGTGAGCTGGGATCTCTCCACTGCACTGCAGCCTCTGCGACAGAGCAAGACTCAGTCCAAAAAAAAAGTAGAATTTAATGAATTTCAGCTAAATGAATACATAGATGAATCTCAGGAGTATAAAGTCAAATGGGGAAAGTTTTTCCAAAGAGTGCCTACAGTATGCTTCTGTTTGTGTCTCAAAAACATGCACAACTAAGCCATGTGATGTTTAAAGGCCCAAACACATGCTAAAACAATAAGGACATGAAGAGAATAAGTAACACAATTCTAAACATGGAGTCTGAGGAGGGAGTAGAGCTGGGGAAAGAAATTCAGTACAAAAGTATCCACTGTATTATGTAAACTTTATTTAAACTTTATATGTGTTTTACTAAAATTCTTTCTTGTGCACTTTATTTAACACAAAATTTGGTAAAAAGTGAACCAAAAAGAATATACAAGGGTAGACTAAGGAATGTGAGATAAAGTGCTGAATATGTAAGTTTTTATTTTCAATGACAACCTCAAAATCATTATAAAACTCAATTATAAATCTGCCAAATTCTTAATGTGGATATTTCTCACTTAGAATTATAAGATCACCACGTAATGAAGACAGAACTGAAAGACTATTAGTGAATAATGTTGTTTATAAAACAATGCACCCAGATAAATGTCAAGGTATTATGAAAAGTATTATTTATTCCCAGCCCATAATTAATTGAATGCCCTGTGGAGGCGAGACACTCTAGTATAAAGGTTTTTGTCATTTTTATAAAGATGTTTATTTGATCTGCTATTTCACAACACTTGATTATGTGGAGGTAGAATTCATCTTTCCTGCGTAAACTTTCAAAGTCATCAGAAGTAAACAGGGACTGACTTTGGAGGGAGGAAAAGCGACATATAAGGTCCCATTTTGAAACACCTGACATTCAAATTCAAAGTGAATTTCCTTCTGAATACTGCTATATGCTCAGTGCATGCATGTAAACACGTAAGAGATATCTGGAGGAACTGCATCTGAATCTGAATAATGGATTGCCTATGAAGGGAGACAAATTCTATTCTGACCTTTCAGCCTTTTGCAAAACCAAAGTCTTCATATGGAGATCTACCTAGATTCAGGATTCCACATCCTGACTGAGTTGCCAAGTATTGGCCCAAAAGACAGAGAAACACCATATGTACACTGTACAGTGTGTTCTGGCTCACCTAACAATGCTCTGGGAAAACATTCAGTGCAGTCTCAGGGAACACATTCAGCCCTGCAATCCTGGGAGAGTGGTTGCCCACCTTCTGGGCTGCTGGGCAAGGGTGGATAAATTACAGAATGTGAGGCTTGGGAGAGGAGATGCAGCCTGTCTGGTAAAATTGCCCGATTTCTGCCCTAATCTTTGTCTGTTCAACAGACGTTTTTGATAATTTTTTTGTAATATAAAAACAATTAACGTGAAAGCTACTTTCAGAGATATAGGGTGTATTAGGCCATTCTTGCATTGTTATAAAGGAATACCTGAGAGTAGATAAACAATAAAGAAAAGAGATTTAATTGGCTAACAGTTCTGCAGGCTGTACAAGCATGGAGCCAGCACCTCTTCAGCTGCTAGGGAGGCCTCAGGGAGCTTTCACTCATGGCAGAAGGTGAAGTGGGAGCAGATAAATCACATGGTGAGAGCAGGAGCCCGGCTTGGAGGAGGTGCTGTATACTTTTAACCAACCAGATCTAGCGAGAACTAACTCACTAATATGAGGGCAGTACCAAGCCACGAGGGATCCACCCCTGTGAACCAAGCACCTCCCACCAGGCCCCACCTCCAACACTGGGGATTACATTCCAAAATGAGATTTGGGTGGGACAAACATCCAAACCATACCATAGAGGACATTTAAATACATTATTCACTCTGTTAATAATAGGGATTCTACTGTTTCCCTTATCTTCACGTAAGTCCAGAATGCTCTCCCTAGATAGGTAATGAAGTCTCTTCACCGACTCCCAATCCTGTCATCTCAAGAGGGAACAAATCTGATGGCCAAGACAGGAATAAAAGTAGAGCTATGGACCGACGTCATTCCCCCTTGACGACAACAAATACTTGTTCCTCTCGGGTGTATTTGGAAACCTCCATCCCTTTGCTCTGCACACACGACTCATGTCACAAAGATTTGTGAAATGATTGAATCTTTTAGCCCTTAAATCCTAAAAATTCCAGCCTGGTTAAGTGCTGGGCATACAACAAAACCGTGGTACCAAGCTATTCTAAAAAAGTCACTGAGGCATCAGCAGCATGTAAGTAAAGATCCCTCAGAGCAGGTCGGAAACAGCAAGAAATCAAGTCAGTTAAGGCAATATCTCTAATATAGAAACATTTAAAGAGGGGAAACTGGTTTCTACTGAGAAATTAAATGTAGATTTAAAAGATTATCCCTTTCCAAAAATCTACTTATCATGCAATTACTACCAAATGTATTAAGGAGACAGTGACTTAGATAAACATGGTAACAGGTCAGCAGGCCATCTTCTCCACAACCTTCCAGGAGACACTGAGCACAGCAGGGGTGAAATGCTATACTCCTCCCAATAGGCAAGGATTATTGCCAAATCCCATTCAATTGCACAAAATATCAAAATACAGCAAGGAATCCATAACCTACAATGGCACAGGAGTTCTGCATCTGCAGAAATTTCCTGTTTCATTTATTGTGTGTGCTATAGCCCTGCATGGTCAAAGCAAAAAGAAGACAAAGGGGAAGAAGTTTCAGTGTTGTAGCCTCAGACCAGTCACCTAAAACACAAAGTCTGAGAGTTTGCATATTATATATACAACTTGGGTTTACATTGAAACAAGAGTCAACTCACGGTAGAAAAGTTGCAGATTTGTGGGGGGTAACAGTCAAGCTTTATTTGAAGCTTGACTTATAAGTTAAGCTTTCCATTTAAGTTGTGAGTTTCAAGCAGAACATTGACCACACAGACCGCATTAAGAATCTTCTAGTTCGGCTGGGCACGGTGGCTCAAGCCTGTAATCCCAGCACTTTGGGAGGCCGAGACGGGCGGATCACGAGGTCAGGAGATCGAGATCATCCTGACTATCACGGTGAAACCCCGTCTCTACTAAAAATACAAAAAAAAAAAACTAGCCGGGCGAGGTGGCGGGCGCCTGTAGTCCCAGCTACTCGGGAGGCTGAGGCAGGAGAATGGCGTAAACCCGGGAGGCGGAGCTTACAGTGAGCTGAGATCCGGCCACTGCACTCCAGTCCGGGCGACAGAGCGAGACTCTGCCTCAAAAAAAAGAATCTTCTAGTTCAAGAATAGAAAACCTTTTAAAAGATTCTAGAGGCTTCATCGCAGAAACAAATTAATATCTTGTTGAAATTACAGGGCACACAGTAAGAAAATGACACAATATAGTATCTTAAAAGTCAGGTGGCATTTTTACATCAAGACCCTATTAAGCTGTCGCTGTCTCAGAGAACAAGACTCCACCAGAGAAAAGGGGGCGGAGGCAGATTCCCAAAGACTCTTTAGGCTATGGGGGAAACAATCAGTAGAGCAGACATGTGAGTCCAGGTGGAGGTGGAGAGAGTTCAGACGATAAAAACCTCAACAATAATGGCAAAAAGGCCCACTCCACATGTCTGAAATTGGGAAATGTGAGAAGGAGTCTTAAAAATTATCCCATGCTGGGGAGGCTGAGGCAGGCAGATCACCCGAGTCAGGAGTTCAAGACCAGACTGGCCAGCATGATGAAACCCTGTCTCTACTAAAAAAATACAAAAAGAAATAGCCAAGTATGATGGTGTGTGCCTGTAATCCCAGCTATTCAGGAGGCTGAGGCAGGAGAATTGCTTGAACCCGTGAGGCAGAGGTTGCAGTGAGCCAGGATAGTGCCATTGTACTCCAGTCTGGGCAACAAGAGTGAGGCTCCATGTCAAAAAAAACAAAAAAATCATCCAATGCCTCATTTTATAAATCAGGATAAATAATACCAAAGGAATTAACTGACTTTCTAATCCCCAGGATTTTGACATAGTTGTTCTTACTCCAAATCCTTCATACCCACTTTTAATGCACTCCAACCCAGCAAACAGATTCTGGAGGCAAACTGCAAAGGTTGAAGTCCTGACTCCTTGACTTGTTAGTAGTAGGCCTTGAGTCAAATTAAACTCTCTGTCTTTTCATTAAAATGCCTAATTCAAAAAGTTATCATGAGGATTAAATGACCAAATGTAGGAAAAATGCTTTTATAGTTCTGGGCATATGGTGTTATGCTTTATATGGTGAGCAATTATTATCTTTACTGTCATTGTTAATTACGGGGACATAAGGAAAATGGCAGGAAAGCAAATTATGATTTTTCAAAAATGCTTTCCACTTTAAAAGTGGTAAAGGAGCCATCTTCACCAATAAGACCAAAGCATAAAAATGTGACCACTCTTCAATTCTTTATAGTTGCATGGAGATCTGAAGTTATTCTCTTCCTTCCAGAAAGCCACTGACTTTTACTAAAAACATTCTTAAATTCAAGATCAGGGGTTTGGGAAAGGGAAAGGAAACAAATTGGCAGTGTTCTGTAAGACCAAAGTTGGCAGCTGGGAAACTTGATTTTGGAATATACTGGCTTTCGACAAAGATCTTTGATAGGTTAAGGATTGCGCTGGTTTTCATTGAAATATTTATGATGAAGGTATTTCCTAGGAGAGGCATCTTTCAGTAGAGTTCTTGAAAGCTGCCAGAATCAATGGCTTTCTTCTATGTTAATTAGCTTGATTGAGGTAATCATTTCACGATGTATACATATATCAAAACACAGCGTTGTCCATCTTAAATATATACAACTTTTATTTGTCTGTTATAACTTAATAATTCTGGAGTGGGGAAGAAAGAAGGCGTTGTGTTGATCACATTACCTTGTATGCTACTTTAGAGATTCAGGTGTCATCTGTGATTTTATTTGAATAATTATCATAATTGAAATATTTTATCATATGACAATTATCACTCAAGAGGTTGTTATCTGATGGAACCACTGTATTAGAAAACGAGTACAGATATATATTTGAAAGGAAATTTAGATGTGAGAAAATTTTACAAAGAGATCTAAACTATTGTCAGAGTACATCATGCTATTGGGTCAGAACCCTGTGAAGTGTTAAAGCTCATGAAAATCTATTAAACATAATGTGAAGCTTTTATTTTTTGGTATATTTTGTTAAAATTTAATATTAAAGCAGCTATTCATCTGTTAAAAGTTAACTATAAGTAACTTGTAAATAAAAAAAGAAAGAAGAAATTAATGGTTTTGACCCTAATTCCCTTGCTTTCTACCAACTATAAAAATGACTACATATATGTACCTATGCTTGACAGTACAGACAATATAGTGGCTCCCCATGTCCTCAGCGAATAGAAACTTCTTGCTTCCCTTTACTTTCTAGCTCCTATCAACCTCTCCAGCCTTATCTCCCATGCAAATGGTTCGGGATCACCTACCAAATCCACAAGCACATTCTTAGGACACTAGCAATGCAAGTTGCATTCTACCCTAACCCACCTCCAAAATGAGAAAGTTGAACTCACTGAATCTATCCATAACTTTATAATCAGATAAATCTAGAAAAGCTACTTTAACTTTAGGTTTCAGGTAGTTACTGTATTTTATTGAAAAACAAAATATTTCCCATTCTTTGTAAAGCCTTTTATTTCTTTTTCTTATCTAATAAATCACTGGGTAGGGAAAAGTAAAATGATATTTGGCATTACACATGGCAAGGGACCATGCTTGGGGCTTCTAATGATCATAACCGACTCCAATCATTCCAAATTACTTATGATCCCCAATGGAATGTTCTCTCAACTCTACGACTTTTTGTTTAATATGCAGCATCCTTAGCGTATTGTTCTTCCTTAAACATTTTACTTAAAAAACTTCAACTCATTCAAAATTCCTCCTTTAATTACCCTAACCCCACTTACTTTTGAGTTAGATGGAGTGTCAGTTATCAAGTTGTTGCTTCTCAACTCAAAGTGTGCTCTTCACCACCCTGTGATTTTTGTATCTGGACCCTGTAAATATTTTTTGCCACCTGGTATGATGTTCATCTTTGTCAGTAGAGGACACTGGAGGGACATTGCAGGAGGAAGGGGATTCTTTCTTTTTTTTTTTTTTTTTTTAGAGTGAGATTCTGTCACCCAGGCTGGAGTGCAGTGGTGCGATCTCAGTTCACTGCAAGCTCCGCCTCCTGGATTCACGCCATTGTCCTGCCTCAACCTCCCCAGTAGCTGGGACTACAGGTGCCCGCCACCTCGCCCAGAATTTTTTTTATTTTTTTTTTTTTTTAGTAGAGACGGGGTTTCACCATGTTAGCCAGGATGGTCTCCATCTCCTGACCTCGTGATTCGCCCACCTCGGCCTCCCAAAGGGAAGGGGCTTCTTTTTATGCTTCCCTGTGCTTGCCTTTCTTCTTGCTCCTGTTGCACTTAGCCTGTGAGAGGATACTCAGCCGCGTTCATTCTGGAGCTTTTATATCAGCACCCAGTGGGTGCATTTCTGGCACGTTTTGTCAGCACCTCCATGGGTGTTTTTCTGCTTTCCAGCCTCAGCCAGACCCACATGCCTCAGTGAACTCCTCTGCCATCAGTGGCCCTATAGCCTTACTTCTCCAATGAGGTGTGAATCTCAACCTTGGATGGAGGGCTTGCTTCCATATTTGTTCCTGGTTTGGGTGTTCTTCAGCCTAGGAGTAGAAACTGCTGTCTATCTGCCACTGTGTCTGTGATTTTTGTATTCTTTACGTTCTCTTGACTCCTTATAGCTAGCTACCTGCCTGTTATTAGTTAAGAATTCTTTACGTTAACCTGTCTCTGTTCAAATTACTGTGTAGTGTCCGTTCTCTGACTGGACCCTGATGATGCAAGTATCTTGTCTGTTGAATCTAGGAGCACCCTGTCCTTGCCCCTAGAATAGCTCTAATTAAGCTTTATGTGGAACTGCTTGTGTATGCCCCATCTCCCTGTCCACACTGGAAACTCCCTCCTGGATATCTCTCCTTTTCTCCTCTAAGTTACTGTGCACCTTTCCCCAGAGACTGGCCATTCTGGTGTTCACCACGGGTTCTCATGAACTTGGTTAGATTCCCAGTGGGAATCTTAAGAGTAAATTACAGCGAAAGATGGATGTGATGTCAAGGCATTTGCATTTATTTCTCTGCTCATTCCCTGAAAGGAACCTCAGCTATCTGGGTTCTTCATTGTCTCTCCCAAAGCAACATTGTCAACACAAACTTATTCCAGGTTGTGGTAACCATTCCCTCACCTTTTCCCTTTGTATCTAGGACAGAAAATAGCTCCTTTGTACGTGAGCTTACTGCACTGTCCCTTGGGTTACATCTATGACCCCTTCCAATTCATGTGCATAAACAGTTCATTTGTGAATACACCCTCCAAAACCTAATTTGAGTACCTTTTCTTTCTTGTGATTCTGATCCATACCCTTTGTCTCCATTCATTCAATAAAAATTATGTTCCAGACACTATTCTAGACATTCACAATTCTAGATTCTTGAGAAAGAGAAAGAGAGAGAGATTTAGAGAGAAAGTTCCCACTAGTGAAATTGACATTTAACATTTTGGACCTTGTCCAGTGTCTGAACTGAGCAGGTGCTATTTTGAATGGGTGAATATATTTATCTTTTCATTAAGCTTTCTTATTCAGTGATATATTAAAAGTGTTTGCCAGGTGAGTGGGCAAAAGTCTACTGGTAACCTACAGAGGATATTACTGATGGGAGTAGGAAGATGACTGGCATTAAGCTATTCAAGACAGGATTCCTAAAACCAGTGACTGTGGGCCTCATAGAAGATCAAACAGCAACAAAAGCTATATTTATTTCATTGTAAGTCCACTTTTTATTGAATAAATTGAAAGACACCTACAATATTTTTCCTGAATAAATGAGATCTTAATAATAAACATAGAGGGCTGGGCACAGTTGCTCACGCCTGTAATCCCAGCACTTTGGGAGGCTGAGGCAGGCAGATCACGAGGTCAGGAGATTGAGACCATCCTGGTTAACACGGTAAAACCCCATCTCTACTAAAAAAAAAAAAAAAAAAAGAATGCAAAAAATTAGACAGTCGTGGTGGTGGGCACCTGTAGTCCCAGCTTCTTGTGAGGCTGAGGCAGGAGAATGGTGTGAACCCAGGAGGCGGAGCTTGCAGTGAACCGAGATCACACCACTGTACTCCAGCCTGGGTGACAGAGTGATACTCCGTCTCAAAAATAATCCTAATAAAAATAATAATGAACATAGAAAGTTGGTTTTTTCAGCTTTTCCATCAGATCATATCTCTGCACACATCATAACTTCCACTCTCTCCTCAAGAACTATCACACACATAAATATCCTGGCTGGCTTTTAGAAAAAAAAAAAAGATATTTTATGGAAAACAGTGACATCTCTTAGGAGGCAGATGGGTTAAGCTAACTGTCTTATTAGTAATGTGAGTCACTTAATGTTCTAAGCCCTAGTACCTTGCAAAGGCATCCTTTTACATCCGTCTGAGATTTTCATCAACTAATACTCATGCCAAGAAACCAGAAAAGTCTATTATGTCCTGTCTTTTACTCATCCTTTAAAATAAAAAAATCAGATTTACCCCCAAGCAAGCAGAAAAGCAAAAATTCTACACTTAGGCCATCTCCAAGAAATAGCATGAGAGGATGATGATGGCATTGCCATCTGCAATGGAGCATGGTGAATACCAACACCAAGGTAATCTAATTATGTCTTGATGCCAACACAAATTATTACTGGCTTTCCCCCAGTTATGTCTTAATGCCAACACAAGCTTTTACTGGCTTTCCCCTAGCTGTCCAGAATTAGAATAAATTGCACATATTATGTGAGCAAGTGATAATAATCATGATTCTTAGATTCTACCATGTTAATGATAAAATGTGAATATGTTCACTTAGTGCATATTCTGGGATATCCAAGGCCACTCTCAATTCTGATATCAACTGCAACTAAGGGTTGCCAAGATCACTTTCAGTTTTAATAATTTCCTAGAAGGATTCAGAACTCACTGAAAACAGTTAAATTTTTGGTTGCAGCTTCTTACAGTGAAAAGATACAGCTTAAAGTCATCCAAGGGAAGAACTGCATGGGGCAGAGTCCAAAACATGGCCATACACAAACACTTCCCAGTGAAGACACGGACAGTGCCAACTTTCCCAGCAATGTTTGTGACAGTACACATGGAGTATTGCCAACCAAGGAAGCTGACCTGAGTCTTGGTGTCCAGAATATTTATTCAGGCTCATATCGTAGACAAAGTTGACTGTCCATGTGGCTAACCTAGCTCCAACCCTTCCAGAGGTCAAGCTGATAGCATGTGACCCAAAGCCCTCCTCATAAATCACACTGTTAAACTATCTGGCTTGGCCTAAAGTCCCTGGGAAACAAAGACATTCTTTTCAGGCGGGATATTTGAAGAGCTTAGAAATTACCTCCCAAGGGCAAAAGCCAGACCTGTCTTTGGGCAAAGTTAACTTCTTCTTTATCCACTTATGGAATCAAAAAGATCAGGAATTATAATCAGAAATTTCATTTAGCACTAGTATTATTATTTATAAATAATACTATAAACAGCATCCCATTTTGGTATTGTTAGCATGATTTTCTTTTAATTTCGAGCTTTATTCTGGGTATAGTAACATCTGTACCACATCTACTTTCTAAAAACATCCAGAAGAAAGATAGAGAGATAATCAAGAAAGAAATACCTCTAGGGTATTTCTAGTTTTTAATGCCTAACTCTGTCAGTAATAAGTGAAATAGGAGCAGATTTTACATGGCCTTGAGGAATATCAAAATTGGCACTTGGAGGAAGGAGAATAGACAAGCTAATAGCAACCTACATTCTATAGTTTTCTATCAGTGAGCTCTGGTTTCCACTAGAAGAGAATTCAACTCAATAAAGATTAAACAGGGTCAGATAATAGCCTAACAGTCTAGCAAAGATAATTTTTAAAACAGTAAAATAAAAGAATAAGGAATAAGCATTAAATTCGTGAAACAAAGAAAAAAATCTAGGAAAACAGTTCAGTCCATGTACCTGTTAAAAACAACTTTTGTGGGCCGGGCGCGGTGGCTCAAGCCTGTAATCCCAGCACTTTGGGAGGCCGAGACGGGCGGATCACGAGGTCAGGAGATCGAGACCATCCTGGCTAACACGGTGAAACCCCGTCTCTACTAAAAAATACAAAAAACTAGCCGGGCGACGTGGCGGGCGCCTGTAGTCCCAGCTACTCGGGAGGCTGAGGCAGGAGAATGGCGTGAACCCGGGAGGCGGAGCTTGCAGTGAGCTGAGATCCGGCCAGTGCACTCCAGCCTGGGCGACAGAGCGAAACTCCGTCTCAAAAAAAAAAAAAAAAAAAACAACTTTTGTGGAACCAAAAACTGTTAGGATTTGGTAAGGTTTCTTATTCTTTCTGAGTTATCTATTCTGTTCCATCTTCATTCTTAATGGAATAAAGTTAAATAATAAAATATCAATATGAAAAAATCATGCTTGGTATCAAGTTCAGTAAAAAGTCATTTAAGGAAAATGAAATGCTATTTACTAGTTCTATATAGTGTAATTATATTTTCAAATTGTCCCCTGCAATTTTAGACGGTATTTGTCACACAGTCAATGTAATTCTTCAAAACTGAAATGTAAACTTCCCTGTTCCCCCATATGTTTCTTCAATGTCTGTCCTTTTTGCTACAGTTTTCTTGTTCATCTACTTTATTTTAAGTAGGATCATCAAGATGACCATGCCACTCTTTTCTGATGTTCATAAGCTATGTGTTGGCATTTTGTGATAGAATTGCTTTCTTTCATGTTTTAATATCACCTCTTTTGATCAGAATATTCTTCTTTTGCGATTAGTCAATCACTTGACATTTATTGAACATGGATCAGTGCATACACAATGCTAAGCATTGCTAAGCTTTGCTAAGCCATTACATAAATGGTTAAGAGTACAAGGTGGCAATTAAATGATAATTGTAAAATAAATCAGTCAATTATCAGTGATATAAACCTCCTGATAAGGAGTAACTGGTTTGGTTTGGGTGGGCAGGTATAGTATTCAGTCTTGAGAAAGAAATTATTTGGAAGGATTAGAAGACAGCATATGGGTGTCCAACATTTCAGGAAAACCATAGCAAACAGGAAGTTCATGGTATCCAGGTTATTTTTCAGTAGCAGTGAGGAGTACATCTGACTAGAGCAAAATGCTCAACAAGGAAAGTGCCGAGATAGAACGCCAGAAAGTGAATGCAAGGCCACTCAGAGTCTGTGTATTCCAAAAGAAAGACAGAATGGGGGCGTGTTAGAATTTGCACTAAAACCAAGCAGATCTTATTTCCAATCCTGTTTCTGCCACCATTAGCCTTGGATTTCTCATCTTTGTAATGGAGATAATAATAGCACAGACCTCAGAGTGTATATGTAAGTATTAAATGGAAAAACTCCTGTCACAGTGCTTAACACATGTCAAGGGACAAAAAAAAATGTTTGTTTCTATTATTAGCCTCACCGGGGGAGTCTGGGTCTTGTTGTGTCACTATTAAAAGGTCTTGGTGTGGAATGATATGATGAATCATTCATTTGGAAACAACACCTATTGCCCTGTATAAAGGGAGGAGGACACTCCCCATTCTGTTTATGCAGCCTTTACATACAATTTAAAGTAAACTTAACCACATGAATTTGAACTGGTCTCCTCTTACCTAGCCACATCATTCCATTATGCCTGAGGGACTCTGGACCATTTCCCCCAACCCCTGTAGTCAGTGGCAGGCTCTCAATAATGACCCAGCACCTTCTCATATATATACTGAACTTTAAGTCCAATGAATAAAGACTTGGGGGGTCAGGAAAGACCTGGATTCAAACAACAGATCGTAGTTAAAAAATTATTCTTTTAGCCTTATATTTCTCATATGTAAAAATGTAAATAATAAAAAGCACCTTGTATATGTTGTTGTGAGGTTTAAATGAGATAATTAAAGCAGAAGTATCTTACCAAAAGAGTCAGACACAGTGGCTACACTAGAAACACTTCAGAGCCCGCTTCGTGCCAGGTCCTGGGCATTGTCTGCTTTAATCATTATAATGATCCTATGAGAGAGAGGCTGTGCTAGTCCCATTTTCCCTGTGAGGAAGCTGAGGTCTAGAAGGGTTAAGTAACTTGCCGAGTCACAGATGGAGTGGGTGCAGCGCTGCATCTGAAGCAGGCCATCTGACTAGGCTTCATCCTCTCCTTCTCCACCTGCTGAAAACTCTGAGGGGGAAAGTGCATGCGTGAGTGTCGAATTCCCAAGGTCCAGGGCCTCCTTGGCCTCAGTGACTCATCTGTGAAAATATCTTTGGTTGACTTAAAAGCCATAATCAAGGGAAATCCCTGGTGTTTTCTAGGAAGCCATTTACTTATGATTATGTGTTTTATCATTAAGGTCAGAAGCTGCCAGTCGTTGTTAGTGGTACAGAGAGGCTTCAAGAGTCTTGCAGCACTATTCACAATAGCAAAAACATGGAATCAACCCAAATGCTCATCAATTATTGATCAGATGAAGAAAATGTACTACATATACACCGTAGAATACTATGCAGCCACAAAAAAAGAATGACATCGTGTCCTTCACGGGGACATGGATGGAGCTGGAGGCCATTATCCTTTGCAAACTAACGCAGGAACAGAAAACCAAATACCACATGTTCTCACTTATAAGTGGGAGCTAAAAGATGAGAACACATGTACACATAGAGAGGAACAAAGACACACTGGGGTCTTTCAGAGGGTGGAGTGTGGAAGGAGGGAGAAGATCAGGAAAAGTAATTAATGGCTACTAGTCTTAATATCTGGGTGAAAAAATAGTCTATACAACAAACCCACATGATATAAACCTGCACTTGGACCCCTGAACTCAAAATAAAAGTTTTAAAGAAAAAGAGTCAGGCTGAGATCCTGGCTGTTCACCTCACTCTTTTCCTTCCAAAGGAACATATTTTAGTCAAAATTACCATTATTGGGCACATCTGTCCCCTCTCTCCTAGCTGTGACCTGACGACATTTGTAATCAGGTTGGCTTCGTGCCTTAGCATGAGCCTGAGCTGCTGATGAGCTACTTTCCTAGTCAACCCCTCTCTCCCTAACAACAGTCCTTCCCTCAGTTTCTGTGCCAACAGTAATTTTTCTGTCCTTAGCACCTCCCTTCTTGCACCTATTTTGACATTGCTCTGCTTGCTCTATTGTTTATCCTGGGAATGTCCCTTTTCATTGTTGTTCTTTGTGCTTTGACAAATCAAGATTTTTTTTTTCCAATTGCTATTTCCACAGAGCATTGAGGTCCTTGAAGTTGCTCATTTATTTTTCCTTGATGACATACATTTATCACTGATCAGGGAAATAGATTTCGTTTTCAACTTCCTTTGAGAGCCAGGCTCCAGTCTTTGTGCCTTTTTATACTGTGAAGACCTGCTATTCTTTTACCCTACTTAAGTGCATAGTATGTCTTAATGTATACGTTTAAACATCTGTTGCCTCACGGGGAAGGCCAGAAGCTAGCTGCTAAAACCAGGATTCATTCTGCTGATCCAGGATGACATTTTGTCTTTTCACTCTTCCACGTGACTTCTGTATTTCAGGAGAGAGGAAATACGACTCCCATGGGGATAACGTGTTTCTTCTCAACCACCAGCTCAGCCTTTCTCTAAGGTCACACACTTTTGCTGACCTAAAGAGTGGACTGATCTGATTTTTCTCCTGGATTTTAGGAGGGGCAGAGTATTTATTCTATGAACGACCCCAGGATATTAGTCCTTTCAACTTTCACTCATTTTTTTCACACCCTTTCTTTGGACTGCCTCAGTAACCCAATGGGGCTGGAGGAACACAAGCTTTCTGGATGACTGTAAACACCAAACTGAAAAAAACCTGTATCATGGAACACGTGATAGAATTATCTGATGAATTAATCTTTCAGAATACACCTCATTCCCCATGCTATTTATGTTGAACTGCCACTAGCAAATTTTTATTATTTCAATTTTTCATTATAATTTTATTTTAATTTTAGTAGTTGGTAGTTTTTTATTTTATTTTGCTTTTTTAAACAGCAAAAGCATTTATAGTAGATATTTATACCAATCAAGGATCCTTCTGCCTTAAGCTATTTAGTGGTTTGATTACAATCATTTAAACTGTCCTGTGATTATGGGAGCTCACCTGGAACCCTTAGGTTATTTCAGTTCTTAGATTATTTAAATTCTGTGTAAACACAGAACATAATGTGGAAGATCTGTTTGTGTGAAAACTCTGCTTCTCAACCATATTTGGCCCCTGTCACAAGCATTCATCTATCTAAAGGTAGTTTAAAATGATGAATAATAAATCACCAATTATATCATGACTGTGGTCCTATCAAATTCCAGAATTAAGTTGAACCAGAATTTGGCAGGTAGAGGTAAAGCCCATGACAGTGGGAGAGAAGGTTACTCAGAAGGATGTATGCTCTCAAATGAGGACTAGCCCCCAGAGTTTTGCAAGGAGGTACTATTCTTAAATGACGATTCTGATCTTTGCAGATTTCTCTTTGCATGGGGACATACTGTTGCAGAAATCAGGAGGACCAGCGAGACCTTGGGGTGAATACAGGAGGATCTTTATGACGTGCGCTCAGACCCAGCAGACTTAACATACAAAAACTTGGCCAAGGAAAAAGATATGTCTTGGCTTTTATACATACTTCAAAAAGGGGTTGGCTAGTTTGAAGCAAGCTTACAGTGGCATGAAAGCAAGGATACAGAGGCAGAACAAAGACAGTTACTCAAATTGTGACAGGTTCATAACTCAGGATTACACATGACTGTTGCTATGCAGCCCAGATGTCTGTTATCTAGGTTTGCTCTGGTGCCTAGCATGGGCTTATCCCATAACATTCACTATGGCGCCCAGGTGGCTGTATCTCAGGCCTGCTCAGATGGTTTATGACCTTTACTCTGCTGATTAGATAAAACAGAATACTTGAAGTCACTAGTTACAGAGGACAGGAATCTATAAACTCATAGCACGAAGGAAGGAAAATTTTTCCTTCTCCTTATGTTGAGGGAGTGCTGGGAGAGTCTCCAGAGCATATTCCTTTCTGTCCTAGCTTCTCAGATAGTCTTTATCGAGGCTTTTCTTGCGTCTGGGCTGTGCCTGTTGCTGCCTCTGGGCCTATGGGATAAGTCAGACTAATACAGGAAAGCTTATTTCTCTTTCTTTATAATTTTATTTTTCTTTATTTCTTTAATTTCTGCCTCAATACAGCAAACTGATTAAAAGTGGGGGCTCTGAAGCCAGGTTTGATTTTTAGTTTTATGATTTGCTCACAGTGTCAACTCCAAACAGTGAGTGTGAGGATTAAGTGAATTAATATATGAAAATCACTTAATGTTTGAACATCGTAATTTGTCAATAAATATTATCCATTATATACTATTGGTAATTGTGTGCAATATCTGTTAAGATTCCTGGGCTCTTCTTAGGACTGAGATGTAACTTACATATAAGAAATATGCATCTAAGTGTACCATTCAATCAGTTTTGATAAATGGGTATCAAGATACAGAACATTTCCATCATCACTCCTCTTTCTTCTATTCAGTTAACACCTCCCAAGAAGCAGCCAATGATGCCATTTCTATTACTATAGATTAGCTTTGGTCTATTGTAGAATTTCATATAAATGGGACCATATAATATGAATTTTTTGGTCTTGACTTCTTTCCCTTGAAGATTTCTTTTGGATTTACTCATTCTGTTGTAGCAATAGTTTGCTCCCTTTTATGGGTGAGCAGTATTTCATGTATGGATATACAATGTTAGAGACATCTGCATTGTTTTCAGTTTGGGGCTATGATAAATAAAGTTACTATAAACATTCTGATAGAGTCAAAATCTTTTCAAAACATGAAGTTGTCGGTCTTTTAAGTTATAGTCAGTTTATGCCTATAGAATGGTATATCATTGTCATGTTAATTTGAACTCCCCTAATGACTGATTTTTAGCCTTTTCTTATGTGCTTATTGGCCTTTTGTCATATTTTTTGTGAAGTGTATGCTCTAGTCTTTTACCCATTTTTTAAAATTGGGATTGTATATTTTTATTATGGAGTTACAGGAGTTCTTCACCTATTATGTTTACATATCCTTCATCAGATACATGTGTTGCCCAAATTTTCTGAAAAATCTATGACTCGTCTATTTACTTGGTGACATATTTTAAAGAGCTAAAGCTTTAAATTTTAATGAAGTCTTGTTTCTTTTATGATTCAGCTATGCTTGTTCTATGACATATTTGCCCAATACAAATTTGCAAAGATATTTTTCTAAGATTTTGTTCATTAGCTCTATTTTTTAGTATTTACATTTTAGTTATACAATCCAATTTAAATTATTTTTTGTGTGTGTATGGTGTGAGATAGGGATAGACTTTTTTTAATCCAACAAGTTTGTTGAAGATATTCTGCTTTGTCCATTAGGTTGCTTTGGTGTTCTTGTTGAAAATCATTTAACTGTATATTTGGTCCTCTTTCTATGCTCTCCATTTTGTCTAATTAATCTATTTGTCCTTTGCCAATATTACACTGATTTGGATTTAGTAGCTTTATGGTGAGTCTTGAAGTCAGGTAGAGTAAAAAAAAAAAGAATATTTACTTTTTTTTTTTTTTCAGGATTGTCTTGATTATTCTTGGTCTTTTGCCTTTCCAATATTTTCAAATAAATGTTTCATTGAAATAGCTTTAGATTTATAAAAATTGCAAAGATAGTAAAGAAGCTTTCCATATATCCCACACCCAACTTTTCCTATTGGTAGTAGCTTACATTAGCATGGTACATCTGTCATAACTAATAATCAATATGGACACATTATTATTAGAGTTCATACTTTGTTCAGATTGTCTTATTTTTTCCCTGATGTCATTTTTCTGTTCCAGATACCATTCAGGATACCACACTGTATTAGTTGTTATGTCTTCTTAGGCTTCTCTAGACTGTGGTGATTCCTCTGTCTTTCCTTATTTTTGATGACCTTGACAGTGTTGAGGAGTGCAGGTCAGGTATTACATAGAATGTCCCTCACTTGGAAGTTTTATGATATTTTGCTTTTTGCTAGGCTGGATTTATGGGATTTGGGAGAGAAATACTATAGAGTTAAAGTCTCATTTTTGTTATATCACACAAAGTGTACATGGAAGCAATGGCACTCATCACTTCTGATATTCACCTTGATTATCTGGCTGGTATAATATTTATCAGGTTTCTCCATGATAAAGTGGTAAAAGTACTCTTTCCTTTTTCTTTCCCTATCATGAAGGAAACCACAGGGTACAGCCCACACTTAAGGGACTGAAAGGTGGTGGATACTCCTTGAGCAGGAAGTATCTGCTTAGACTATTTAGAATTCTTCTGCACTGGAGATTTGTCTGTTCTCTTCTATTCATTTACTTATGTAAGTATGTATTTCTGTATATATTCAGTCACTATTATTATTATATATATTTTTTGAGACAGAGTATCACTCTGTCACCCAGGCTGGAGTGCAGTGACCCAGTCTCAGCTCAATGCGACTTCTACCTTCTGGGCTCAAGTGATTCTCCTGCCTCAGCCTCCTGAGTAGCTGGGACTACAGGCACGTGCCACCACATCCAACTAATTTTTTGTATATTTAGTAGAGACGGGGTTTCACCATGTTGGCCAGGCTGGTCTTGAACTCCTGATCTCAAGTGATCCACCCACCTCAGCTTCCCAAAGGGCTGGGATTACAGGCATGAGTCACTGCACCCAGCCCAGTCATTATCTATATAAATTATTTGGAATTATTCTATATGGGATATTTGTCTCTTATTTATTTATTCAATTATTTATTCATATCATTATGGAGCCAAGTATATTTGTTATAGTCCAATACTATGCTATTTATTTGGTTGCTCAACTTTTAGCATTGGCTATTAGGAGCCCTTTTAGTTTGCTTCCTGTATCCCTTTCACATATTCCTATCATTGTTTTGAGCATTTTCTTTCTTTTTGGCACTATAAGATCCTCCAGGTTGATATTGTATGTTCCTGCCTCAGTCCTGAAATTAGCCATTTCCCTAAGAAGTTCTTATTTCTTTTTTCAAAGAATGGCATCAGAAACTGAGATCTGGGCACCCATGTGCCCATTGATATAGGGTCTTATTGTTTCTAGGCCCTTTCAGCTGATAGTACAAACAAATATATGTGTGTATACTAATCTCTCTCTATCTCACACTCTCTCTCTCTCTGTGTGTGTGTGTGTGTGTGTGTGTGTGTGTGTGTGTGTGTGATCACAGCTTTCTTCTCCACCCTGTGCTGCCCCTCTTT
The DNA here is from genome assembly GCF_000951035.1 of Colobus angolensis palliatus. Classification (NCBI taxonomy): domain Eukaryota; kingdom Metazoa; phylum Chordata; class Mammalia; order Primates; family Cercopithecidae; genus Colobus; species Colobus angolensis. The sequence goes on along the minus strand of NW_012114364.1, from coordinate 1,251,342 downwards.
CTTTGCATCTGGTACACTTGGGACTATCTATTCTTTATATTACTAGCTTTCAACAACAGAACAGAAAAATCCATGGCTTAATAATGTTCAGATTTTCAGAAACAGAAATGAGAAACATTTGGTGCATGTCTTAATTTCAAGACATTTCTATTATTTTAGTCTTCAATCTTGATCACACTGTATCTTTTGCTTAAATACTCAGCTTTAAAGTAGAAAATCTGTAATATTGACAGAACTATCAGAAATATAATACTCCACCAATCAATAATTGAAATACATTAGTTATTCACTGGGTACAAAGTACTCGTGTAGCTCTAAAGGCAAGACAAACATTAACCATTCTGTTCATCTGACTACAGCAGGAGATTTGTGTGTGCGGTGTGTATGTACTTCGCATGTGCATGTATGTTTGATATAGTAATTGCTTCTATTCCTTAAAAATCCATAAGTACATAAGTATATTCCCTTTCAACACTTCACCACTGCATTTGGAGGTTAAATCTTTAAGAAGAAATCTCCAATGTCAGTTCCCTCGTGCAAACTGCTTCTTAGGATGACTTCAAAATTGACATTTTTTACCTTGTGTATGAATAATGATTACCATGGTTTGCATAGGTGTAAAAATACTAAAACTTTGTCAAGTCGACTTACATGAAACACATCTTCCTAACTGGTTATGAAGTTTATCTATCTAAAGGTTAGAAATTATTTTAATATTCGTATTTTGGTTTTCAATCTGTTTATTAACAGATGCCTCTTTATTAGTAGGTACTTCACATACATCAAATGGAATATTTTAAAATAAGTTAACTTTTACTTTCAGAAACCAAAGAATGTTTATAAGAAAATAATTTTTTCAGAAACAAATAACTTGTAATGAGTGTGGTATTTATCAATTAAATAGTTAAACTCTTTGGTGAAGAATGAAGTGTTAATATAGGGATTCTTTTATCATGTAGACAATGATGGATTTTTCAAGAGCTTTTAGAATGTTTTTCATTTTCTATTTCATTATGATCTGCTATTTTCTTCTAAAATGTTATATTTAAAGGAATAAAATAAACAAAAGAAGGCAAAACTATATCATTTTTAAAAATTAATACAACAAAGCAAGGGAAAACATTGTAGAAATTAGTTATAACCAAGAATTCTTCAGCATAGGATTTTGTCACAAAACAAATCTTGAGAGAAATCCTAACTCTATCATATACTGGCTGTCACCTTAAGCAAATTCCTCAACTGCTGGAAGTCTCAATCTTTTCATCTGTAGATGGAATTCATCATAGTTAATATTGAATGCTTTACTCTGTGCCGGGCACCATTCTAACCATTTTTATGTGTTATCTTGCTTGCTGTGTTCAACAAGCCTGTGGATTTTGTTCTATTATTGTTGCCATTTTACTCGTAAACATAGTTACATAGAGGTGAAAAAACTTGCAGAAAATCAAGCTGATGTAAGTCAGGGAGCAAGATCAGAACTCAAGCACTCTGGTTTGAATTTGTGATCTTCAGCACCATGTGACCTGACTACATTGGAGGTTTTGCTAAGAATTAAAATGTCAAAATATATGTAAAATAATTAATACTATTCTTCCACTCAGTGAGCAATTATCAAAAAATAAAACAAAGACAACTGAAATTAAAGGAGACCTAATCCAAGTTTATTAACTTGTTGGGGAAAGGAAAACATAGTGAAGCAATTTATTGACTAGTTTCAATGAGGTGACAGAATCTGGGATATTTAAGTGCTAGAAAGCAGAGGAGGGTATGTGTGTGTCTGTTCATGATGTTATTCTAAATAAAGATTGAAAACTAGTGGTCTGATTAGGAGGGAAGAAGTTCATAGGTCTGAATGTGATTGGCTAAAACCAGTCCCAGTGTTCATCAATCATGAGAATTTTTGGATGAAGGCACTAAAGGCATCCTAAGTCACTCAAAGTTAATCTTTCTTGATCAGCTTCAGCTTGTTAGAACCATTTGGGATGCAATGGAACTTTCAGTTTTGCTATTTTCCATGCATGGGCTGCTGTGAGTTGAAAATTTCCTTTTATACATGGTAGCCATTATGATGGTCATAATAGTGATTATGATACTAATTATGACCATGATGTTTGCTATTGGAATGTAAAGTAATTTCAAAATTATATTTGTGCCATCTTGTTTTACCTCTGTTGAGCAAAATAGTCTCCCAAACTCTTAATGATTTACTTTTAATTTTCAAGCATGTATATGTTATAGACTTGGTCACATGCATTCTATAAGGAATAGTGTCAGTCAGTGTTAAAAATATATGCCACATAATTTTCAGAGCTACAAACTGGAATCCTCCCCAAGTTACTTGGGATCACAAAGCTTACTGTCTAGTGTAGAATGATGTTCTCAGGAAGGAAATATTAATATAGCACTTTTATGCTTACAATATAACGATGAGTCTTCTACTATAATCTCTACAACCCCTCATGGATCTCCATTTTTAAAAAAAGAGAGAGAGAAAACCGAAAGTAAAGACATGAAAGAGAAAGAGAGAGAAGAGGAATAAAGAAAAGGAAGGAAGAGAAAAAAGAAAAAGACCTGGACATTAATATCCAAACCTAGACATTAGTAGCATTAAGTACAAAGCAAAACAACCACAAAGTAAATTTCTAGAATGTGACTTAAGAGCCCTACTTGTATTGTGCAAAAAGAAAAAAAACAATTTGAAAAGCTTGAGATTATTGTCACACAAGCCAGAGGTTGAAAATTCCATATAGTGACTGTTTAGCAGATAGAAGAACATGAGACCTGGGATGTGATCCCAAGAGCCTTTTATGACAGTAATCGACTTGCGTGCTAAAGGGAAGTATCTGCCTGTTGATAGTTTTCTGTTTTAACATGTGCCCCAGTGCATCCAACTGAAAAGCAGATTAGCCTACACCAAGAGTTCTAGAACATTGTTCTGTCAGTAATTTTTACATTACTAAAAATTATTGAGAACTCCAAAATGTGCTTATTTTTGTGTATCATTATCTATCAATATTGACTAGAAAATTTAAACAGAGGTTTTAAAATATTTAATTCATTAAAATAATAATATGACCATCACACGTTAACGTAACTGTTTATATATTAAAAGTGTGTGCTTTATGCTTTACAAAACAAAACAAAAATTTTCGTGAGCAAGTAGCATTGTTTTGCTAGTCTCTTTACTTTCTGGCTTAATAGATGACATCTAGATTCTCATATCTGTTTCTACATTCATTCTGTTGTGATTTGTTGTCTTAATTGAAATATACAAAAATAAACAGCCTTTTACAGATATGTAGTTAGAAAAGGGGAAAGTATTTTATTGTGCTTTTTGATGATTGTAGATATTTTTCTTTGATACTACACCAAAAATGGATAAGTGGTCATTGCTTGAAGATTAGTTGCCATTTAATCTTAAACCTTATCAAATAAACTTTTAGTGTCCTGTTACATTAAAACACTAGATCTTTTTAAATGTATGATGTACATAATGTACATAATGTACATTTGTACATAATTGGTTCACTGAGTTATGCAGCTCTTCCAAATGATGAGCCATTTCCCTATGTGATATCAAAAAATCATATTCATTAATATTCAACCTATGTCATCAGAAAATAAGTACTAGGAAATTTATGATGCAGGTACAGATTTTCCAAAATTGTGATTTTCAGTTATGTATTATTCAGGGTTTTCCAGAGAGACAGAGCCAGTAGAATGCCTTGTAGGGGATTTATTAGAGGGAATTTACTCACAGGATCACAGAGACAAAGTCCCATCACAGGCCATCTGCTAACTGAAGAACCAAAGAGGCTGGTAGCATGGCTCAAGCCAGTAGCATGGTTCAGTCCAGGTTCAGCAGGCTTAGAACCAAGAAAGTCAATGGTACAACCCCTAGTCAAGCCCAAGAGCCTCCAGGAGGCTGCTGGTGCAAGTTCCAGAGTCCAAAAGCTGAAGAACCTGGAATCTGATGTCCAAAGAGAGAAGGAGAAAAAGTGTTCTCCTCCAGAAGGGAGAGACAGAGGAGAGAGAGAGAGAGAGCGAGCATGCGTGAATACCACGTTTTCTGTCCATTTATCCGAGCTACTCCCCCAGCCCTTTGGAGGTGCCTGCCCACACTGAGGGCAGGTCTTCCTCTCTCAGGTTGACTCACATGCCAATCTCATCAAGATACTCCCTCCTAGACACACCCAATCACGATGCTTCACCAGCCATCTAGGCATCCCTCAATCTAGTCAAGTTAATACCTAAATTATTTGGGAGGCCGCCGTGGGCGGATCACAAGGTCAGGAGATGGAGACCATCCTGGCTAACACAGTGAAACCCCGTCTCTACTAAAAATATAAAAACTTAGCCAGGTGTGGTGGCAGGTGCCTGTAGTCCCAGCTACTCGGGAGGCTGAGGCAGGAGAATGGCCTAACCCGGGAGGCGGAGCTTGTAGTGAGCCAGCATCGCGCCACTGCACTCCAGCCTGGGCGACAGTGCGAGACTCTGTCTAAAAATAAAAAAATAAAAAACCTAAATTAACCATCACAACTTGAAAGTACAATTTCTACCTTTGGCAGTAAGTACCATCAGTTACTTTCTTTGAAGTGATGGCTCACTTCACTCATTTTCAAGAAAAAGTCTCCCAAATCCCCACATCTAAACTAAATCTAAAAAATAGTTTGTCTTCCAGCCATTCTTTCAAGTAAAAGAAGTATTCCCTGAAGAAAGCAGCTAGTTTGCAATCTAAGCATTGCACAAGTACATTACAAACATCTTGCTTGAGTATGCAGCATAAGTGGTTTATGTGTACGTCTCACTTCACCACACAAAATATTAGACAGACATTTACTAAAGGGTGAAGATTTAGTAAAATCAATATTTTTTATTCCTTCATCAGGGATTGCAAGTACCTTACAGTGAGGAAATACAGTGGGTGCCAGTGCTTTGATTTGGGCAAAAGACAGTTTTATCCACGATTTCTTCTGATCACCACTGCAAATGTCAACATAGTGAAAAAGTCAAATAACATGTTAATATTACAATAAAAATAGTTTTGACCCTGTGGACACATTGAAAAGATCTTAGCAATCCCCAACATTCCAAGGGACCACACTTTGAGAACCACTGGCCTATTTTGAGAAAAGAAAGAACTCATCAACCCTTAGATGAAATTCACACGGGGGACTGAATATTGCCAATACCAGTTCCCAATCCACACTAAGCAAAATCCAAGGACATCAGCAGCTAGGGACTCCACCCACCGCCATCCATAAATGGAAAGAAATTTGCATGTGATTTATTTGGACAAAGCTTTCAGTGCTAAGTTCTGAAATAAGCCAAGAAGCACTTCATTATAACGATCTATTTTAATATTGAGTTCAGTTCAAACATCAAAGCAATAAGCGTTCAGAAAATACATCGAGGCAATTTCTCTTTTACCATATATGCTGGAATCTGACTTAGAAGGAATCTCAACATTTTCTGCTAGTGGCTAGGAAATATTAGTAATGATTTTAAAATAAAACAAACCAAAACCCTCTTTCTAGCCTCAATAAAGAATAATTTCCTGGAAATCTCTGTATTTTTATAAATGCACAATAATGAAATTGATAATACATCCTGGATAAATCAACTAACCTAAATAACGTTAAAGTCAGGAGAGCTCTGTAGGAGAAAACCCTGTTCTCTAAAGGCACTCCCCCAAGGAACACAGACCGTAGTTAAAGAGACTAGCAACACTAGACTAAAACAAACAGTTTTTAAAAGTTTTCCAACAGTCTTTACAATTTCTGTATCTCCTATTATAAAATGAGGAGATCTGGACACCTTTTCTAGTAAAATATTCCCAAGTGCTTCCTGCAGTACCTTAAAATGAACTAAATATGCTTCATTCCAGTAATACCAAAGGATATTAAGCATTATCAGAGGCCTTCGCCATTTTACTATGTTATGACAGATAGATAGATAGATAGATAGATAGATAGATAGATAGATAGATAGATAGATAGAAAGATAGATAGTAAATGATGTAAAGCTTTGAATGCATATGGAACTAAAGATCAGAAAAAGGTATGAAGACATTTGAACTATATTCAGATGATAGGATCATTGGTATAAACTGACATAAGCTTGTTTTAATAAGTGGTTATACAATAATTACCATGCTTGGTTTGATATCAAATGCTGCTTGAAAGTTACTGTTCCCACAGGTCCTGGCATCATCACCTTCCTGACTCCAAAAAAATCAAGTTTCAATGATCTAGCCACTGCAAGGTCTATAACAAAAGACCAAAGTATTTCTACCACCCAAGAAGGGGAATAATTCTATGACAATATGTGGCCTAACTTATCATTAGACAAAGAAAACTCATATGAGAAATAATTGAAGAAAGTATAGAGAAAAGAAGAGGAGCTCTTACAAAAGTTGGAAATAACCTTGAAAATAAAATATGAAATTAAATCCACTTTCATGAAATGGGGTCCGAGTTAAGAAAAGTAGCAAGTAATTGGTGAACCACTCTTTTGACATCTATTATTTGTGAGGTTAATTTTCATCAAGATAATTAATATGCTGTGGTGTGAAGGTTATAAACGCACCTGTAAATTATTCCATGCTCCTTTTATTGAGAGGTGGGATCTCTGCCTCCTTTCATGCAATGTCAGTGAGCTTGTGGCTGCTTAAGTGCAGTACAGCTAAGGTGAGGTTGTGTAACCTCTGTGCTGCAGCTTCAGCCTTGTTCACTGAGAGAGGTCACTCCTGGAGTCTTGAGTCACCACCAAAGAAGTTAGGCCGTTCTGCAATGCCATGCCTGAGAGACCACATGTAGGCATCCATTTGACAGTTCAGCTGAGCCTTCAGTTCCTACCTATTAATTTACTGCCTCTCAACTTTAAATCTACCCCTTTACTCTGCTTTGTGATACTAGAGATGGATCCTATAAACATTTCTTCTTTGCCAGCTGGCTCAATGTCACTAGAGGCTTTGTTAATAGAAGGCACTGAAAGGACACTGCAAGGCCATGGCAGGATAAAGGGACTTCCTTTCCAATTTGGGTGTGCTATTTATCACCTTGGTAGCCAGTAGAGTGGTATGTGAAAGGCCTAGTTGTGCTTATCTCAGGAGCTCTTGAAGACCAGCTTCAGGCAACTGGTACCTTCTAGCAAGTTTCTCCTCTACCCAGTAGGCCACTCCTAGTGGCCTGCCCGGCCCATGCTCTCTGGAAATTTTCTTTACCACTGGAAGAGTGTGTGCACTTAGAGCAGCCTAACCTCTCCAAGAAGGTCTGAATCAGTGTTGAAATGGGTGGTAATGAGAGCTTTATTTCTCAGTTCCTCCCTAATTCACTTTCCTTTAGCCCTAGAGGTAGTAGCTGCATTTTTCGTTTGCTGCTTCCGGTTTGATAGTTAATCATCAATTAGAAGTTATAATTTTTATATTAAATATTTCCTGTTCAAATTACTGGTGTAGTTTCTGTTCCCAGATTGAATCCTGATATAGAATTAGTATTGGGAGTCATCTGAGGAGATAGATTTTCAAAAATGGGATTTGGAAATGGGTTCTGCATATAATTAGGTTTGAGGGCAGTACTGAGTTTCTTGCCAAAGTGAAATTGGATGCTAATTATCTGTGACATAATGTGGTATTCCAATAAGTTAGATTATCACCTGTGGTTGATTGCGATGAAGTGCTAACTAAAGCAAATGCCTTGGGGGCCCAAGTGACTGCTGAACTTGATTGTTACAGAAGCAGTAATGACAAGGACTGTGATGTGGACTTGATTTTCTCAAGTGCATTGCTGCACTTTCAGAAAGGAAAGGACAAACTCAAGGTCATAGTCGAAGATTCAGAGCATTTCTGTGGCAGTCATAATACATCATTTCTTGTAACCACAGAGCCACTTGCTGAAAATCAAATACAAAATTTAACTGTGCAAGTGGCTGGATTACAGTAACAGTTGAATTCATGGCCTTAACAAGATTTCCATGTAACCATTAGGGAACTGATTGAGAAATAATGAGGCCGTGAAACTTGGAATTGGGAAATCTGGTAGGATTCAAAGGAAATTGAAAATCTCAAATCCACAAGTCACTATGAGCACCTTTGACAATGGCAGTAGATCATTTCTACCATGACTAGCCTTCCTTTGCTGGAAAACCCTATGATAACTTCATCTGGAACAGATGCTTTCAAAGGGATGTTAATTATCCTCAAGACCCACTGTAATTACCTCATGTTGCCCCTATACCCACAACTTGAGTCAAATCTCAGCATGTTTCTGGGACTTAGATACACAGTATTACCCTGGAGAAAACAGCCAATATTATAAATAAAATAGTTGCAAGATTTTCTAACATATACATTGACAGAAACCTGGAAATATGTATGGGAGTGGATTCTAGGAGAGTTAGACGAAAGAGAGTAAAATATAACACTGTGTCAAACTCAATTCATTTATATAAGTTCACTGACTAGAGATTCTAAATGTCATATTGTAAATTATGCTGCTGGAAGTGGCTCTAACATCTTTCTTAGTTGGTTAACTGAAACTTGAACTCAGCAGTGCCCTCATTTAATGAGGATGAGATGCCAGAATTTCTATGCATGATGTGGAGGAAGGAATCCAAAGGCTTAGGGAGATAGAAATATTGGTGTGTAACATGCATACCCATCTCCCAATCACATCTTCTGAGAAAGCTTAGAAGGCCTTCCCTTCACTAAGATGTTTATAAATAGTGAGGGAACACCTGTGTTCGTTAAAAGCTCAGTGGTCGCTCTCATTTGCAAACTAAATGTGACAATAGGGGAGGCTACCCTGATTTCAATGGAGTTAATAAATGACAAGGTGAGAAAACTTATCACAAGAGTCAGCAGCAATATACAGGTAATCAGATTGCTTTTGGCCAATAGGGATCTCAAATTGTGCTTAGTTGATCACATTATATACCACAAATAAAACACACAGAAAACCTACTAAAAAGTTGCTGGGTCTATATCATGCATCAAAAAACTGTGATCTAGTCTTTTTTTTTTCCAGGTTTTATTTTTCTGTGTTTTTTTGGGGGGGTGGGTAGGAGAGGACACAGGGGAGAACTGAGAATTTTTTTTTTTTTTTTGAGACAGAGTCTTGCTCTGTCCCCCAGGCTGGAGTGCAGTGGTGAGATCTCAGCTCATTGCAAGCTCTGCCTTCCCGGTTCACACCATTCTCCTGCCTCAGCCTCCCAAGTAGCTGGGACTACAGGCGTCTGCCACCACGTCCAGCTAATTTGCTGTATTTTTAGTAGAGACAGGCTTTCACCATGTTAGCTAGGATGGTCTCAATCTTCGGACCTCGTGATCCGCCTGCCTCGGCCTCCCAAAGGGCTGCGATTACAGGCGTGAGCCACCACGCCCAGCCAGATCTGTGAATTTTTTATCAAAACTTTCCATCTCAACGTACTTGGTTTTATTTCTACATGGAAACATGCTGCCCTGTACTTTTTCATCAGCCTCCTTACTAGGAATTGAGAATTTTCTCCTTCGGTCTGCATTCTCTTACTCATCCTTTCTTTATCTGTCCAGTACGGCACTAAGTACTTTACATGATTTTTAAAATTTTATCTATGCAAAATCTTATCAGGTAAATATTAACCCCATTTTAGAGGAAACAAACTGAGGTTCTAAGAACTCAAGGGCCAAACATACAAGGTCACACAAGTGGAAGTCATCGTTTGAAACTCAACAGTTTCACTACAGGGTCTATATTCTTCTTTTTTATTGTGGCTTTATTAACATTTTATTGTAAGGTGTAAAGCAAAAAGAGTGTCTGAAACAGATCTCAATCAATTTAGAGGTTTATTTTCCCAAGGTTGAGGACATCCCTAGGAAAAAGAGACACAAGCCACAGTTGCATCTGTGGTCCATGCTTTTTCCAAAGAGGATTTTGAGGGCTTCAATATTAAGAGGGAAAAAGCAAGCAGGAGAAGAAAGGAGAAAAGAAAAAAAAAAAACAGGGAACATATGGTCACATTCTTGTGAAGCTTTAATTAGTGCTCACTGAATCCACATGTTGCACGTGAAAAGGAAGGGATAGAGGAACAGTCCATTATGAATTATGTATTTGTCTCATGCTCATTAAACCTTCAGTTTACATAAACTCAAGTAAACATAGAGTAGAGGAAGAAGTTAAATATGCATTCATCTCAGAGTGGACCGTGGGATGATTTCTAGTCTCCTCTTGTCCCATACTTATGAGAATAAGATGTAAATTTACATTTTCAGGGTGACGGAGACCACCTGGGGAAATATCTATTTATGAAGAAAGCGAAAGGCATTGTGTGTGTGTGTGTGTGTGTGTGTGTTTGTGTGTGTGTGTGTCTCAGTTTCCAAGCTTACTTTCCCTTTTATCATAGCAAGTTTGGGATCTTGCAATCTTATTTTCCTTTCACATTTCTCTTTTCTTCTTAAAAATCTTTTGGAGAAAGCATTGTAGAAAAACATGAGTCTTTAGTCACAGGTTTGGCCTGATCCCCTAGTCATTGGGACAGTTTATTCCTAGATGGTTAGGTTCCACATTGTTAAAGGGGCTCATTCATAGCAGATTGTGAAGTCTCATGTCCCACAGAGAAAAATAGGGGGAGGAAGAGAGAATGAAAGTGAAGGAAAAAAGGAGAAAATATCATAACAACAAAAGGGGAAAGCAATCTTGAAAAACTGATTTAGGTCATACTACTCTGAGGTCCATGTGTCAGTAGGCAGGTACAAAAATGGTTAATGTATATAAATAAGTTGCTATTATTTCTCCCAAAGTTTAAGTCATCTAGCTTCAGTTCACAGAGCTTTAAGAAAACCACAGTTTTAATTTCTAATGATTCCAAGTCAGAGAAAAAAAAGGGAGAAAAATGAAAGAAAAAGGAAGAAAAAGAACATTAGTTTGGAGACTTGTAGCCAGGAAAGAATTCAGGATTCAGTCAAAATAAATTGCAGACAAAATAAATTGTGTGTGTGTATATATGCGCGTGTATATATATACGTGTGTTTATATATAGATATGTGTGTGTGTGTGTGTGTGTGTGTGTGTGTGTGTGTGTGTGTGTATCTCCTCAGATTAGACTTTTCAAAACCCTTGAGCCCAGCCAAGGTTTTATCTGTGCTGCAGATAGCTATATGAGTTTAGGTGAAGTCCTCTCTTCTTAAGTTCCCAAGATAACCTGGGATTCCTGGGCCTGTCAGAAAGTGACTTATTTATCACAGATCAAGAATACTAAAAGGAACTGCATAGGCAAGGTATGAGGCTGGTTTTCCTAAGAAGCTTTCACCTATGTCACCTTCAATTTCTCAAAGCAGTCTGATCATACCTGAAAATATGCCATTCAGTCAAAGACTTTGTAAAATACCAGTCAGTGTCTACAATTGCACCCTGTTGTAAGAGAAAGTAGAATTTTGTTGAACTTATGCAGTTAACTATTTTGTCATAAATTAAGAATACTTATAAATAGTTTCTAAATTCTGGAGAAATTATGTAGAGAGAAAGAAATATGCTTCAAATTTTGCTCACAAGAGTGTATTTTTACTCAATTGTTAAACGCTGTAAATAGCCCAAAAAAGTTTTCTTCACTCTGAAAAACAAAACAAAATGAATCAGCAGTGTTTCATAACTATAAAAATTATTTCAGTCCTCTATTAGTTCAGTCCCATGTAACTAACTCATTCCACTTGATATTCAGTTAGCTATCCTTATGAACACATAAGCTTTTTAATTAGAGTCCTGGAAATTTTTCTATTTCAATGGCATAATCTCCAAAGTTATTAGAAACCTGCCTTTCAGAGCACTCATAAGAGTCCTATAACTGATTAGAAACTCCTGTTTTGAAAAGGATCAAAGTAAAACAATAATTGTGGATGACAAAAGTCTTAGAATAGTCACAGCTAAAGACACAATGATAAGGACATTTGTTATGGCATATAATAGTGTAACATAATAATAATAATTATTACTGATAACATTTCTGAAGACATTTCAGAATATATAAATTTGAACTAAATACTCATTAACACATTTATGTCAATTTACCTCAAAAAAGTTAAACACCATTTTATATTTGATAATGTTTCCTATATGATTTTAGCACATTAAATAAGCCAAATATGTCTCTCTTGGACTTACAAAAGTCAGTTTAAGGTCAAAAGACTGAATTTAGAATTTAATTTTGGAACATTTGTTAAATATCAAAGGTTTTAAACAGTTGATATCATGATATAGGATCAAAGGTTACTATAAAATCATTCATTCATTTAGCCAAAATGACAATTCAGAGATTTTGAAAAATTAAAAACTTTTACCCTTTAATAGTGAAGATATTTGCTTTCCCAAACAATAAGTCCTAATAAAGATAGCATAGGCCAACTGAATCTATCTTTCTCTCTCCCTTTCTTTATTTGTTGGTAGTTTATTCAAAGGACAAATGAAAATCTCCCACTATCTGCTAATATTACACAAAAATATTGTTCAAAGAGGAAAACAAATTATATCTTTCCATTAGTGTATGATAAAGCTAATTTTAGTAAACTCTTATAAGTAAATCTACCAAGTTTTAATCAGTTTGATCATAAGGTAAGATTTCCATAAATCTTTTATAATTTTTCATTAAAGAATAGATCAATGCTGAAAAAATCCCTGTTGTTTCAACATGGAGGCCCAGATTTTGGCGCTGCCTCAGTGTGCTTTTTATTTTAATGTCTAATTTATAGAAAAACTAAATAATACCTTTCAAAGTTTAGCCAACTTGATCACATTTAGAATTCCTTTTACAAGACTTATCTCTGGAAATCAATTTTACAACATGCTTAAATCTTCACTTTTGTTCTATTATCCTTTAATTTTTAAAAATCCTTAAAAACCTCTAGATAAAATTGCTTTCTCTTTGATGAAAATCACAGTATCACATCTTTTTAACTTTTTATCAAAAATACATCTTACTTTTCTTATACTGTTTGTATGTATCTAGTAGTTTTAATTACATTGATTAACTGTTATGTTAACTCTTAATGACCATATTTTTAGTGAAAAACCTTTGAGGTAAGCAATTTTAATTATGTACCAAATGCACAGTCCAGGTCAAAAGACAATGCCTGGGCCCTGGCAAAAGGCTCATATCTAAAGACATATTAGTTTATGCAAAAGTTAAACAAGTATTAAAAGTATTCCAGAAGCAACATTAATATCTTAAAACATCTAGTATAGATAGTATCTGACCTGCTTGACTAATTCAGGCCAGAGAGATGTTTAAATGAAATTTTAAAAGATGTTTTTATTTTATTTTACCAACAACTTTAGAACTGTCTTCACCGAAGATTATTAAAGTTATGTGAACTAAAAGGCATTTGAGTTAAAATTTCTATTTCTCTGATAAAATGTTTGACTTATGCACTTTTTTCTTTAAACCAATTAATTAGAGCTGTTTTGTATATATTGGCATAGAGAGACAGTCAATTATATATTTGTTTCACGCTCAGTAAATCTGCACTTCACATAAGCTAAAGTAAACATAGTGTAGAAGAAGAAGTTAGATATGCATTCGTCTCTGAGTGGGCAGTGGGATGATTTCTAGTCTCTTGTCTTATACTTATGATGATAAGCTATTAATTTACATTGTCAGGGTGATGGTGGCCACCTGGAGAGATATCTGTTTAGGAAGAAAAGGAAAGGCAGATTTTTGTATGTGATTCAGTTTCAAATTTAACTTTCCCTTATGATGCAGTGAGTTTAGGGTTTCAAGGTTTTATTTTTCTTTTATAAAAGTATCATGCATATAAGCTGCTGCGAAAAATAATTTGACAGATACTCTAAAATTTAAACATGAAATTGCTATATGACCCAATAAATTCACTCCTAGATATCTACTCAAAAGAAACAATGGCTGGTACTCAAATACATGTACATGTATATTCATAGCAACACTATTCACAACAGCCCAAAGTTGGAAACATCACAGATGTTCATCAGAAGAGGAATGAAGAAATACACTGTGGTATATCCATCCAACAAAACACTACCCAGCCCCCAAAAGGAATGAAAAACTGATACTGTAACCATAATAGGTCCATTGCCATATCCACACAACAAGTCAATACCAGGTTGCAGCAGAAAAAGAAATTTAATTATAAAGCTGCCTAACAAGAAGATGGGAGGAAGCCTCAAATCTATCTCCCCAAGGAGTCTGCGGCTAGAGTTTTCCAGGGTTTTGGAGTAGGCTAAAATGTGAAGATTATTGATTGGTCAAATAATGCAAGGTGAAGGGAGATAAAGTTGTATTCCCATGCTGATTCCGTTCCTCTGTTGGCATCTTCAAAATGGTTGGCATCATCTGTTTTACTGGAATTCAAATCTAAAAAACAGCTTAATTTTTCTTTTCTTTTTTTTTTTTTTTTTTTTTTTGAGATGGAATTTTGCTTTGTGGCCTAGGCTGAAGTGCAGTGGCACCATACCTGCTCACGACAAGCTCCACCTCCTCCCGGGTTCACACCATTCTCCTGCCTCAGCCTCCCTAGTAGCTGGGACTACAGGAACCCGCCACCACGCCCGGCTAATTTTTGTATTTTTAGTAGAGATAGGGTTTCACCGTATTAGCCAGGATGGTCTCGATCTCCTGACCTCATGATCCACCTGCCTCTGCCTCCCGAAGTGCTGGGATTACAGGCATGAGCCACTGCACCCAGCCTGCTTAAGAAATTCTTAAAAAAAAAAAAGCCTTATGATTCTATGACAGAAATCCTATCTAAAACAAAAGTCTTATGTCAAAAATCCCATTTATATGAACAAAGGGATGCACATGTTTTCCAATTTGGTTCCATTCTCCCCATCACTTTCAGGTACACCAATCAAACGTAGATTTGTTCTTTTCACATAGTCCCATATTTCTTGGAGGCTTTGTTCATTTCTTTTTACTCTTTTTTTCTCTAATCTTGTCTTCTCGCTTTATTTCATTAATTTGATCTTCAGTCACTGATATCTTTTCTTCCACTTGGTCGAATCAGCTATTGAAGCTTGTGCATGTGTCATGAAGTTCTCACGCCATGGTTTTCATCTTCATTGGGTCATTTAAGGCCTTCTCTACACTGTTTATTCTAGTTAACCATTCATCTAACCTTTTTTCAAAGTTTTTAGCTTCCTTGTGATGGATTAAAACATGCTCCTTTAGCTCAGAGAAATTTGTTATTAGCGACCTTCTGAAGCCTACTTCTGTCAACTTGTCAAAGTCATTCTCCATCCAGCTTTGTTCCATTGCTGGCAAGGAGCTGCAATCCTTTGGAGGAGAAGAGGTGCTCTGGTTTTTAAAATTTTCAGTTTTTCTGCTCTGGTTTCTCTCCATCTTTGTGGTTTTATCTACCTTTGGTCTTTGTGATGTTGGTGACCTACTGATGAGGTTTTTGTATGGATGTCCTTTCTGTTGATGTTGATGCTATTCCTTTCTGTTTGTTAGTTTTCCTTCTAACAGTCAGGTCCCTCAGCTGCAGGTCTGTTGGAGTTTGCTGGAGGTCCACTCCAGACCCTGTTTGCCTGAGTATCACCAGCAGAGGCTGCAGAACAGCAAATATTGTAGAACAGCAAATATTGCTGCCTGATCCTTCCTCTGGAAGCTTTGCCCAGAGGGGCACCCTCCTGTGTGAGGTGTCTGTCCACCCCTACTGGGAGGTGTTTCCCAGTTAGGCTACACATGGGTCAGGTACCCACTTGAAGAGGCAGTCTGTTTGTTCTCAGAGCTCAAACGCCATGCTGGGAGAACCACTGCTCTCTTCAGAGCTGTCAGACAGGGACATTTAAGTCTGCAGAAGTTATCTGCTGCCTTTTGTTCAGCTATGCCCTGCCCCCAGAGGTGGAGTCTATAGAGGCAGTAGGCCTTGCTGAGTTGCAGTGGGCTCCGCCCAGTTCTAGCATCCCAGCCGCTTTGTTTACCTACTGAAGCCTCAGCAAGGGTGGACACCCCTCCACCCGCCAGGCTGCAGCCTCGCAGGTAAATCTCAGGCTGCTGCACTAGCAGTGAGCAAGGCTCCATGGGCATGGGATCCACCAAGCCAGGCACGGGAGAGAATCTCCTGGTCTGCCAGTTGCTAAGACCATGGGAAAAGCACAGTATTTGGGTGGGAGTGTACCGATTTTCCAGGTACAGTCTGTCACATCTTACCTTTGCTTGGAAAGGGAAATCCCTTGACCCCTTGCACTTCCCGGGTGAGGTGATGCCCCGCCCTGCTTCAGCTTGGCCTCCATGGACTGCACCCACTGTCCAACTAGTCCCAATGAGATGAACTGGGTACCTCAGTTGGAAATGTAGAAATCACCCGTCTTTTGCATTGATCACACTGGGAGCTACAGATTGGAGCTGTTCTTATTTGGCCATCTTGGAATGGAACTAGCAGCAGATTTTCAGATACCCTAGTAGATTCCTGGATTTGACGGATCTTGACTCTTCATCTTTCAGCTCACAGCAGGCACTCAACTCTCAGTGCTACTGACATTTAAAGTCCAGCCACTTTTCACAGTTTGTCCCAAAGTCAGTAATTTCCCTGGTGACCAGCAAGGGCTCTAGGGGCTGAAATTAGCAACTGATGACCTGTGTGTCAAAACATTTCCACTTTCTTAATCCTATTGTTACAGGACTGCCAGGTTTATATGCCTGCTGTGCAGTAACAGACCAATACACTAAAACAGTGGACAGTGGGGTTTGCTGTAGAGGAATAGTTTTTAATAATTACATGACTACTGAACAAAGTAATAATAGGAATTCTCAAGCCTCAAATTTGTTGTGTCTAGGAGTTCTGGGCAAGTGTCTTTAAGGGGATTGTAGGGAGTAAGGGACCGGAAAATGTCTTTGTTCTTATTTTATTTTAAGTTCCAGGTTACATGTGGAGGATATGCAGGTTTGTTACGTAGGTAAACGTGTGCTATGGTGGTTTGCTGCACCTATCAACCCATCACTTAGGTATAAGCCTAGCATGCATTAACTATCTTTTCTGATGTTCTTCCTCTCCTGCACCCCCCCAACAGGCCCCAGTATGTGTTGTTCCCCCAATGGGTCCATGTGTTCTTATCATTCAGCTCCCCACCTATAAGTGAGAACATGCAGTGTTGGGTTTTCTGTTCCTGTGTTAGTTTGCTGAGGATAACAGCTTCTAGATCCATCCATGTCTCTGCAAAGGACATGATCTCATTCCTTTTTATGGCTACATAGTATTCTATGGTGTATATGTACCACGTTTTCTTTATCCAGTCTACCATTGATAGGCATTTAAGTTGATTCCATGTCTTTGCTATTGCAAATAGTGCTGCAATGAACATACACATGCATGTATCTTTATAATAGAATGATTTATTTTCCTTCGGGTATATACCCAGTAATGAAATTGCCTGGTCAAATGGTATTTCTGGTTCTAGGTCTTCGAGGAAATGCTACTCTCTCTTCTACATTGATTGATCAGTGATATTGTACTTTGTGTTCATGTGTGGGAGGAGACCAGTTTTACTATTACACAAATCAGTCTCCCTGAGCATTCAGGGAGCAGAGTTTTTAAGGATAACTCGGTGAGTTCGAGGAAGCCAGTGAGTCAGGAGTGTTGATTGGTCAGAGATGAAGTCATAGGGAGTCGGAGCTGTCTTCTTGCACTCAGTCAGTTCCTTGGTGGGGGCCACCAGATCAGATGAGCCACTTTATTGGTCTGGGTGGGGCCAACTGATCCATCAAGTGCAGGGTCTGCAAAATATCTCAGGCACTGATCTTAGGAACAGTTTAGGGAGAGTTAGAATCTTGAGGCCTCCAGCTGCATGACTCCTAAACCATAATTTCTAATCTTGTGGCTAATGTTAGTCCTACAAAGGCCATCTAAACTCCAGGCAAGATGGAGATCTGCTTTGGGAAAACGCTGTTACCATCTTTGTTTAAACCGTAAACTATAAACTAAGTTTCTCCCAAAGTTAATTCAATCTACACCCAGGAATGAACAAGGACAGCTTGGAGGTCAGAAGCAAGATGGGGTCAGTTAAGTTAGATCTTTTTCACTGTCTCAGTCACAAATTTGCAAAGGCAGTTTCAATCCCTCCTGCTGGGTTTCATAACACCTCAATCTTAAGGTATAGGGTGTGAAGATGGGAAAAGGCCTGGATTGTTCTGGATTCTTCTTGCTGACAGGGGTCATAGTGGGAATGGGAGTGAACCCCAAAGTGAGAAGAGTGGAACGCTTTGCAACTGTCTGAGTGTACTCATGCAGGCCTAGCTGGGCTTTCAAGGCTTACATGGCAAAAACACCAGTCCTCTCATCTATAGTTTTACCACAATTTTTAAGTGAACAACCTGCTATAAGGTAAATAATGAGTTCTAGTATGAGGAGTATAATTCCCAATTTTAAAAGCAAAGATTTGAAAGGATTAGTTTGGGGACCTCTAACCCATGAAGAATTTATAATTTAGTCTGAACTGCAGAAAAAAAGAAGTTCAAGAACAGCTAACAACAGTGTAATATAGTTTTTCTTTTGAAGCATAATTTTTCTCTCTCCTGTCCCCATTTTTATTAAAAACAAATCATGATAGAACTGATCTGTTTACAAAATAAACTTTAGTCTTACTGTACTAGGCCTGACTATTTGAATAAGGTGCAGCAAGAATAATTATTTTTCACTTAGGCTTTTTTATTTGGCTTTGATGGAACTCTGTTCCATGAAGAATCTCAGGTAAGACTTTTTAAAAGCCGAGCCCAGCCATGGGTTTGTACCCTCAAATACCAATGAGTTGGACAAATTCCTCTCCTCTTGAGGTCCCAAGATAACTTGGGGTTCCTGGGCCTCTTAGAAAATGACATTCTTCACTTACCACAGGTCGGGAACCTTGTACAGGGACTCTGTGTAGACAAGGTATGAAACCAGATTCCCCAATAGGCTTTAACTGGCTCTATAAGTCAACTTTGATTCTTTAAAGGAAGCATTTATTTCCAGTCAAAGCCCTGGTAAAATAACCAAGTTCTCCAATTGTGTACTGTTACAAAAGAAAACAGATTCTTATTGCACTTATGCAATTAACTATACTGCCATAAATTGAGAATATTCACAAATAGTTTCCAAACTCTGGAGAAATCTGGTAGAGAGGAACAAAATGCTCCAAATTTTGTTCACAGGAATATATTTTACTCACTTGTTAAAAGTTGCAAATAGCTATAAAGAAATAAGTTTTCTTGACTCTAAAAACAAAAGGTTTAGTCATGTTTAACACATTAGTGCTCCATGCGAGTCTTAGAATTTTGGATTTTTTCCTCTATTCCAACAGCACAATTTTTAAAGTTATCTGAGACCTACACTTAGAATCCTATATCTGATTATAAACTGCCTTTTGAAAGCAAGACAAAATATCTGCAGATGACAAAAGTCTATAGCCACTATTGAAGTTACGATTGACTAGAAATTTTGGTTACTTCAGTGGCATACAACAATTTTACATAATAATTATAATTATTAATAATGTACACTATATTATATCAACATTATGGAAGTTTCCCATAATTTTGGAACACATACTAATAACATATTTATACAAATACAGTCCAAAGTAAACCAAACATCATTCACTCTTCTATTTGAAAGTTTTTTTCTCTACTCTACTGTCACAATCTCCAGCGTTATGAATCAGAATACTGAATTTAAGAGCACCTGTTAAATTTTATAGCTGATTATAAAACCATCTTTTAAAGAGGACCAAAATAAGATGACAATTGTCTGTGGATGACAAAACATTTTAGGGAAGCCACAGTTAAAGACATGATTGACAAGGAAATTTGTTACCTCTGTGGCACACAGTCTGTTAACATAATAATTATAATTATCACTGATAGCATATACTAAGTCATATTAGAATTTTAAGAGTTTTACATATTCAGAACATATACCAATAACACATTTACACAAATGTAGACCAAAGAAAGCCAAACATCATGTCATATTTGACAATGCTTCCTGTATGATTTTTGAACAAAATAAGCCAAATGTCATTTTTGGACTTTAGAGGACCGTATATCTAAAATACTAGGTTAAAAAGAAACATAATTTATAATTTGATTTTGGAAAGTTTGTCAAATATCAAAGGTTTAAAACACAGGATATCACAAAATAGAATCCCAGGTCACCATGTCATTCATTTGGCCAAAGTGATAACTGCAAAATCTTAAAAGAAAAACCTTTACTCTGATAGAAGACTTAGCTTTCCAAACAAGACCCAATAAAGATATCAAGAGGCTAACTGAATTTATCTCTTCTCTCCTCCATTTTTTTCCCTGCCATTTACCCGAAGTAGAAAACAAAACCCTTTCATTATCTTTTAACATTACATAAAAATTGTCTTCAAAAGAGAAAACCAAATTTCATGTTTGCATTAGTGCATCATTAATATTAAAGCTAGTTTTTTTAAATAAAATTTTATATCTCCATCCAGTTTTAATTAGTTTGACCATAAGGTAAGATTTTCATAAACTTTTTAAAACCATTTACAATGTTCCATCAAACAGCAGATCAACTTTCTGAGAAAACACTGTTATTCCGACACATAGGCTCAGATTCTGACCACACATCTGTATGATTTTTAGCTTTTTAAACTATGGGAAAAAAATCTAAATAATTTCTTTTAAATCTTAGCCACCTTGTTTATACCCAAATAATTTTTTATAAGATTAACCCTTTACAAACCCTTTTCACTTTGCTTAAACCTTCAGTTTTGTCTCATTACTCTTTTAGTTTAAGACAATCTTTAAAGCCCCTAAACTAGACAAAATTACATTTCCCTTTAACAAAAGCCATATTCTATGCCTTCTTATAATCTTTTACCAAAAACACATTCCCCACACACCTTGTATGTAAATTATTTCTCCAGTAATCTCAATTTCATGTTACAATATTAACTCTTAGCAGCTTTTATTTTTGGTGAAAAGCCTGATAAGTAAGCGATTTTCATTATGTACTAGGGGTGGAGTCTGGGACATCAGATAGAAGTGAAGATAAGGTCTGACTCTTTTCAGCCTAGCTAAGGACATGGCTCTCCACACATCCCAGGCCTCATCTATAATGTAATGCTCCAAAGTAGGTAAATTGAATGATTTTCAAAAGTCAAGGAAACAATCTGACCTTAAAGCATTTAGCAGATCTGATATCTGACCTTAATTTAACCCAAATGTCTACATTTTGAAGATATTCAATTTTACCAATAATCTTTAAAACTGTCTTTGTTTCCAAAAGATTGCTAAAGTTATGTGAACAAGAAGGCATAAAGTTTCTATTTTTCTGACAAAATATTTGATTTCAGTGCTTATTTTTCTAAGTCAATTGATCAGAGCTCTTTTATATATAAACATCATACACACATGAAACACATATAAATACAGACAAACAGAAGATTCAGCACTTGTAAGATTTTTTATTTGCCAGTTTTTTAATTGGATTACTGGCTTCAGGGTGCAGCCCTTGAAGGAACAGGGTCAGGAAAGCATGCATTTCTAGGGCCTAATCACAGCTGAAGGCAAATACAGATTCCCAAAATTAAAGGCGCCTTTTTATACTGGATCCTGGATCCCCAAAAAGATGGAAATACTACAGGAGAAGACAGTGCAGTGCTTTTACCAACTGTGCATTTCACTGCAAGGCAACCCAAAGCCAATCAGCCCATTTTGTAATTAGGCCAGCCCCCATGAGAGTCTCACCTCTCAGTGGGGAATGAAGATGTTTCCACATACTCCAGGTGGCCAAGAGCATGCTTCTCTGATCCAAGTGTGCAAAGAGTCAACTATCCCTCCATAACTATTATTAGCCATCTCCTAAAGTATACTTCCTACCTAGTTGTTACACACCAAGCTCTTTCATAATGAGAAGCAATTTCTGATACCCCTGAACTCAAAATTATCAGATAACACAATGCAAAACAGAACAGAACCTTTTATTTTGAGAGGGATCTATCCACTTTTAATTCCTGGGATTTCATGGGGCAAACAGAGCTTTTTTTCCAAAATGGGGCTTGTAGCACCTCCTGATTTTCCCAAGGAGTCCCTGGCTTCCAGAAGTTATCTTAGGGTCTCTCATGTGTGCATTAAGAGTGACAAGACAAAAAAAAAAAATGGAGACAAATAATTCAGTCCACTGAGAAGAAAAAAAACTTTTTTTCCAGAAAAACAAGATCTAAGAAGAGAAAAACAAAGGCATTTTAAATACATCTATAGCTTGTTTATCCACTTTTAATTAAGCTGACTTTTAACCATAGTGCTCTTTAAAAAAAGAAATCCTTTCAGATCTCTTATTACCCAACTTTAGCCATGCCAACTGGCCAATATTTCTAGCTTCTGCCTCCTAGGTGCTTCAAAGACATGGTAAGCAGTTTCTTTCTTTCTTTCTTTCTTTTTTTTTTTTTTTTTTTTTTACAGGATTTAGAATCCCCATAAGGTAGTTCAGGGAAAGGAAAATTCAAGAGAGAAAATCAGAAGCTATCTATGAAGGGGGGGGGGGAACCTCAATAAATGGCAAAGTTACATAAATAAAAAACCGGAAAGGAATCATTCCAGAAGCCAAGAATAGAACCCAGGCCGCCATTGTCAAAAGGCAAAACCTTAGCTACTGAGTTACAACAGTGAGCAGTTTCTATTGCCCTTCCCAGAAGGAGCCTAGAGAAGCCAATTTCAAACTTGCAAAGGTTTTTAACTCCTCAGGAAAATTTTTAGAGCTAACTATGACATGAATCCCCAAATTCCTGTCTTCTAGATAGTGGAAACCAAGAGAAAGTATTCCCACATGGTCACAAGGTTAAGCTCTTAAAGACACAAAGCAAGACAGAGAAATTTCATCTGGTATTGGTTTCAGGGACCTGCAGCAAAGTTTGAAACTGAACAGTCTGCTGGGCTGGCTTGAAAAGTGAACTTGAAAGTGAATCCTATTGTGGTTTTGATTTGAGATACCATCTCACACCAGTTAGAATGGCCATCATTAAAAAATCAGGAAACAACAAGTGTTGGAGAGGATGTGGAGAAATAGGAACACTTTTA
>NW_012114364.1:1177998-1227643 GCF_000951035.1 Colobus angolensis palliatus | reverse complement strand
AAAGTGAATCCTAAACCCACATTCTATCCTGTGACACCCCTTTCTCCATTACAGAACACAGAAAGACAAATTCTTAGCACAAACTACACCAGATTTTCTACTGCGTAAGAGTAGTCTCACAAATTCTTTTTCTATTAATCAAACCCTTGCAGACAGACAAATAGTGACCTTTACCATTTACCCAGACAGAGAAAGAGAGAAAGAGTGAGGCTGCAAACTTGGCTGTTAAGAATTTCTTACCCTTTTTGCTGGCATACCAGGTTTCTGAGCTCCCTGTCTCTGCAGCTCCCAGAAGAACGGAGCAGCTTCTGATGACCCTGCTCACTGTGCCATAGCTGCGGGATTCAAGCCACTTTGCAAGAGAAAATTACCCTTTCCTGCTTTATGGAACCATAGGCAATATTCTTAATTTGCAAGATGCTGCCCAACACACTGCATGGGGAACCAAATTAACATTTTCCATCCCAGCAAAAGACACATAAAAAAACAAACATTTGTCACCTCATTCAGCACCCAATATCAAACCTGACAAAGCTCAAACCTTTTCTCATCAGTCCCTGTTGTCTTTGATCTACTCCATGGGGGGAGGGATGACCTCCAAATGGTAATTCACATGAGGTATCTGGGCAAGGTGAGGAGCAGGTAGTCACCCCAAGATAGGCCTGTTGAGCCTTCTTTAGTCACCCCAAGATAGGCCTGTTGAGCCTTCTTTAGGGCTCATTGAATGTGATCACACAAATAAGGATGGTTATCTGAGTTAGGCCTGCTGGACTTCCATCAGCAACCCCTTCTGCGATCCCTTCTGCATATACAACCACATACAAAGACAAGATGAACAGAAGACCTTCCAAATCAGATCCCTAACCAAGAACTCCAAGAGTATCCCTTCCAAACTATTCTCCTAGTCTTCATCTAAGAAATCTCCTCAAAATCTTCCGGATTGAGAAGTCTCCCAAACCAGAACTCTTCCTACTAGTTAGAAAGAACCAACTGACACTCCCAGGTGCCAAACAGACACGCTGCAATGGGCCTACAGACACAGATACCCAGTGGGGGAGCTACAAACAGACACCCCACAATGGGATTACAAACACCCCACCATAGGGCTACAGAACCAGTTGGGAGAAGGAAGCAGGCATTGGCAGGGCCTAGGATAACCACCAATCCAGACACTTCACAGTGGGGCTACAGATAGACACCCTGTGATAGGGTACAGTTAAGGGACATGTCCCCATGACTATTTCTCCTTTGCAATTAAATCCATGCACAATGGGTCAGCAGTGCCCTGCCAGTAGAGAGAGTACCAGAGTCAGTCCCAAGTAAAAGAGAAGTAGGTGGCTGCTTGGGTTGGCTTCTGAATCCATCACTGAAGGGGGGCCACTGAACCATGAGCAGGTAGCCACAAGGGCAATCCCAGATGAGCCTACAAATTTGTAACTGCCCAAGGGGTCCACATTGCCCACTGCCTAGACAGAGCTGATTCATCAAGACAGGGGAATTTCAATAGAGAAAGAGTAATTCTTGCAGAGTTGGCTGTGCGGGAGACTAGAGTTTTATTGTTACTCAAATCAGTCTCTGACTTTTTTTTCATGTGTGGCCACACAAATGTTTTCTTTTGAGAAGTGTGTATGTCTTTTGCCCAATTTTTAATGGGGTTGTTTTTTTCTTGTAAAGTTGTTTAAGTTACTTGTAGATACTGGATATTAGACCTTTATCAGATGGATAGATTGCAAAAATTTTCTCCCATTTTGTAGGCTGCCTGTTCACTTCAAAGATAATTTCTTTTGCTGTGCAGAAAATCTTTAGTTTAATTAGATCTCAATTGTCAATTTTTGCTTTTGTTGCAATTGCTTTTGGCATTTTCCTCATGAAATCTTTCCTGTGCCTATGGTTTGCATGGTAATGCCTAAATTTTCTTCTAGAGTTTTTATGGTTTTGAATTTTACACTTAAGCCTTTAATCTATCTTAATTTTTGTATAAGGTGTGAGGAAGGGATCCAGTTTCAATTCTCTGCATATAGTTAGCCAGTTCTCCAAGCACAAGTTATTAAGTAGGGAATCCTTTACCCATTGCTTGTTTTTATCAGGTTTGTCAAAGATCAGATGGTTATAGGTGTGTGGTCTTATTTCTGAGTTATCTAGTCCATTCCAGTGGGCTATCTGTTGGTTTTTGTATCAGTACCATGCTGTTTTGGTTACTGTAGCCTTGTAGTATAATTTAAAGTCAGGCAGCATGATGCCTTCAGCTCTGTTCTTTTGGCCTAGGATTGTCTTGGCTATTTGGGCTCTTTTTTGGTTCCTTATTAATTTTAAAATAGTTTTTTCTAATTATGTGAAGAATGTCAGTGGTACTTTAATGGGAATAGCATTAAATCTATAAAGTACTTTGGGCAGTATGGTCATTTCACAATATTGATTCTTCCTATCTTTGAGCATGCAACGTTTTTGCATTTGTTTGTGTCATCTCTGATTTCCTTGAGCAGTGGTTTATAGTTCTCCTTGTTAGCTATATTCCTAGGTATTTTATTCTCTTTGAAGCAATTGTAAATGGGAGTTCATTCATGATTTGGCTCTCTGCTTGTCTGTTGTTGGTGTATAGGAATGCTTGTGATTTTTGCATATTGATTTTGTATCCTCAGGCTTTGCTGAAGTGGCTTACCAGCTTAAGAAGCTTTTGGGTTGAGACAATGTGGTTTTCTAGATATAGAATCATGTCATCTGCAAATAGAGACAGTTTGACTTCCTCTCCTCCTAATCAAATACCCTTTATTTCTTTCTCTTGTCTGATTGTCCTGCCAGAACTTCCAGTACTATGTTGAATAGTAGTGGAGAGAGGGAGAGGGCATTCTTGTCTTGTGCCAGTTTCAAGGGGAATGCATCCAGTCTTTGTCCATTCAGTATGATATTGGCAGTAGGTTTGTCATAAATGGCTCTTATTATTTTTAGGTATGTTTCACTGATACCTAGTTTATTGAGAGTTTTTAACATGAATGGATATTGAATTTTATCAAAGGCTTTGCCTGTGTCTGTTGAGATAATCATGTGGTTTTTGCCTTTAGTTCTGTTTACATGATTAATTACATTTATTGATTTGCATATGTTGAATGAGTCTTGCATCCTGGTGGTGAAGCCAGCTTGGTCTTGGGGAATAACCTTTTTGATTTGCTGCTGGACTCAGTTTGCCAGTATTTTATTGAGGATTTTTGCAACAATGTTTATCTGGGATATTGGCCTGGTTTTCTTCTTTTGTTGTATCTCTGCCAGGTTTTGGTATCAGGATGATGATGGCTTCATAAAATGATTAGGGAAGAATCTCTCCTTTTCAATTGTTTGTAATAGTTTCAGAAGAAATGGTACCAACTCCTCTTTGTACACCTGGTATAATTCAGCTGCATATCTGTCTGGTCCTGAGCGTTTTTCAGTAGCAGGCTGTTTATTACTGCCTGAATTTCATAAGTTGTTATTATTCTATTCAGGAATTCAACTTCTTCCTGGTTCACTCTTGGCAGGGTGTATGTGTCCAGGAATTAATCCATTTCCTCTAGATTTTCCAGTTGTTGTGCATAGAGGTGTCTATAGTATTCTCTGATGGTTGTTTGTATTTCTGTGGGGTCACTGGTGACATCCCCTTTATCATTTTTATTGCGTTTATTTGATTTTTTCTTTTTTCTTATTTATTAGTTTAGCTAGTCTATTTTATCAATTTTTTTTAAACAACAGCTCCTGGATTTGTTGACTCTTTGAAGGGTTTTTCATGTCTCTGTCTCCTTCAATTCTACTCTCATCTTGGTTATTTCTTCTCTTCTGCTAGTTTTAGTGTTTCTTTGCTCTTGGTTTTCTAGTTCTTTTTGTTATGATGTTAGGATTTCAATTTAAGATCTTTCTAGCCTGTTGATGTGGGCATTTAGTGCTATAAATTTTCCTTTTAACACAGCTGTATCGTAGTTTCTGATACACTGTCTCTTTGTTCTCACTGGTTTTAAAGAACTTCTTGATTTTTGTCTTAATTTCATCATTTACCCAGGAGTCATTCAGAAGCAGTTTTTTCAGTTTACATGTGGTTGTATGGTTTGGAGTGAATTTCTTAATCTTGAGTTTTAATTTGATTGTACTGTGGTCTGAGTGACTGTTATGATTTTAGTTTTTTTGCATTTGATGAGGACTGTTTTACTTTCAATTATGTGATCTATTTTAGAGTAGGTGCCATGTGGCACCAAAAAGAATGTATATTCTGTTGTTTTTGGATGAAGACTTGTAAAGATCTCTATCAGGTCCACTTGATCAGGTCCACTGATCGGAGCTGAGTTCAAGACTTGAATATCTTTGTTAATTTTCTGTATCAATGATCTGTCTAATATTAAGAGTGGGGTGTTAAATTCTCCCACTATTATTGTGAAGGAGTCTAAGTCTCTTTGTGGGCCTCTAAGAACTTGTTTTATGAATCTGGGTACTTCTGCATTGGGTCCATATACATTTAGTTAGCTCTTCTTGTTAAATTGAACCCTTTACCATTACATAATACACTTGTCTTTTTTTTTTTTTTTTTTTTTTTGAGACGCAGTCTTGCTCTGTCACCCAGGCTGGAGTGCAGTGGTGTGATCTTGGTGCACTGCAAGCTCTGCCTCCCAGCTTCACGCCATTCTCCTGCCTCAGCCTCCCGAGTAACTGGGACTACAGGTGCCACCACCATGCCTGGTTAATTTTTTTTTAGGCTGTTGATGTGTCCCAGCACTCAGTCCCATGGGATGGGCTAGAGCCAGCTGGAGCTGGGTATCTATCTCCTTTCCCCTAGATCAGTCTCTGATAAAGTCTCCCAGAAGTTATGTGTTAGTTAAATAGTTTTTCCAGAGAATAGACCTTGTTTTTAAAAAAAAAAACCCAGAATGCTCTGGAGTATTTTTATTTTATTTTGTTTTATTTATTTTATTTTAAGTTTCAGGGTACATGCGCAGGATGTGCAGGTTTGTTACATAGGTAAAGACGTGTCGTGAGTGATTGTGATACCCAACCTGGAAAACCAAGTAGTCAACTGATCTTTGACAAAAAGACAAAGGCATTACAATAAACAAAAGATAGTCCTTTCAAAAAATAGTGCTACAGCTGGACAACTATATGCAAAACTCATTCTAGACACAGACATTACACCATTCACAAAAATTACCTCAAAATGAATCAGACCTAAATGTAAAATGCAAAACTATAACAATCCTAGAAGATAACATAGGAGAAAATCTAGCTGATCCTGCATTTGATGGTGATATTTTAGATATAATGCCAAAGGCATGATCCATGAAATAAAACATTTGATAAGCTGTACTTCATTACAATTAAAAATTTCTGCTCTGTGAAAGACACTGTCAAGAGAATGAAAAGACAAGCCACAGAACTGAAAGAAAATATTTGTGAAAGATACATCAGACAGGCCAGTCTTGATGGCTCACTCCTGTAATCTCAGTACTCTGAGAGGCCTAGGAGTTCAAGACCAGCCTGGGTAACATAGCAAGACCTCATCTCTATAAAATACATACGTATCTTACAGAGGGTGATTATCCAAAATATACCAAAAGCATTCAAATCTCAGCAATAAGAAAACAAACAACCCCATTTAAAATTAGGCCAAAGAGGGTCCAGGTTTGGTGGCTCATGCCTGTAATCCCAGCACTATGGGAGGCCAAGGTGGGTGGATCTCATGAGCCCAAGAGTTCAAGATTAGCCTTGGCAACATGGCAAAGCCCCATATCTATAAAAAACACACAAAAAATTAGCCAGGCATGGTGGCTCATGCCTGGGGTCCCAACTACCCAGGAGGCTGAGGTGGGAGAAACCTTTGAGCCTGGGGAGCAGAGGTTGCACTGAGCCATTAAGCCACTGAACTCCAGCTTAGGAGATGGAGTGAGATCCTGTCTCAAAAAAAAAAAAAAAAAAAAAAGTGGGTCAAAGACTTTACTTAACAGACATCTCATCAAACAAGGTATACAGATGGCAAATAGGCATATGAAGACATGCTCTACATCATATATCATCAGTGAAATGCAAATCAAAACAATGAAGTATCACTACATGCCTATTAACATGTCAAAAATCTAGAATACTGATACCACCAAATACTGGTGAGGATGTGGACCAACAGGAACTTTCATTCATTGCTGGTGGGAATATAAAATGGTACAGCCATTTTGGAAGACAATTTGGTGATTTCTTACAAAACTAAACATACTCTTACTATGTAAGCCATCAGTAGTACTCCTTGATATTTACCCAAAGGAGTTAAAAACTTATGTCCACACAAAAATCTGCACAATGATGTTTATAGCAGATTTATTCACAATTGCCAAAACTTGGAAGCCACTTAGATGGCCCTCAGTAGCTGAATGGATAAATAAACTGTGGTGCATCTGGACAATGGAATATTATTCAGCACTAAAATGAAGCTATCAACCCATGAAAAGCCATAGAGGAAGCTAAGTCCATATTACTAAGTGAAAGAAGCCAATCTGAAAATGCCTCGTACTGTGTAATTCCAAATTTATGACATTCTGAAAAAGGAAAATCTATGGAGACAGAAAGATCAGTGGTTGTCAAGAACTGGAGGGAGAAATGGACCGACAGGTGAGACACAGAGGATTTTAAGGGCAGTGAGACTATTCTGTACACTAGAATAATGGATACATACCATTACATATTTGTTCAAATGTATAGAATGTATAACAGCAAGAGTGAGCCCTAATGTAAACAATGGACTTTGGATGATATTGATGTGTGAATGTAGGTCCATCAGTTGCAAGTAATGTACCACCCTGGTAAGGGATGTTGATGCAGGGAGGGAAAAATCTTTTTCCTCTACCCACCTAGGTTCTCACCTGGAGCCCTGCGAATTAGGCTGATAATAAAAATAAATAAATAAACAGATTAACAAAAGAAAACAAACAAGAGTTTATTAACACCTGCAGCATGCATATAGGTGGGAGGAACTCAGTGGTGAGTACAATTTGACCTTAACAGAAGAGTAATAACTTTGTAGAGATATGGTAACACAAAAGAAAAGGTTTTAGTCTGCCAAGGGAGGCAAACTGTGGGAAAGTAAATCTATGGAAGGAAACTAATGGATGATAAGAGTTATTTCGTAAAGTTTGTTTGTGTAGACTCCTTTTGTAGTTATGTCATCTCCAGTGATCAATTTGTTATTCCCTTCCTGGTACAGAAAGGGTGCATCTGGACAATGGAATATTATTCAGCACTAAAATGAAGCTATCAACCCATGAAAAGACCTTCAGAGGGGAAGGGAGGGGAAACACCTTCAGAGGGAAATTTGTGTTGTATTTTCAGACAAATGGAGGGCAAAGAGCTCATCCTGTATGTGCTTTTTCTTAATCATTTTCAGTTTGAAATGATCTTTATACCAGCTTGCCATATTTTGGGGTTTGTACTCTGAACCCCTTTGTTGATAATGTGGGAAATTATGCATGTTTGAGAGCAGAGAGCATATGGGAAGTCACTGAACATTCCACTCAATTTTGCTGTGAACCTAAAATTCCTCTGAAAAAATAAAACCTATGTTAAAAAGCTAACGACTAAAAAATATAGTTTCTAGAAGTATAAAAACTGAATGAATTTGAAGAAAAACCATTCTGAAAAATATTATGATCAATCGAAATATCACATTAATAAAGTATTATGATTTTGTATTATATAAAATTGTGACACCAAAAATATTTTTGTAAGTTTATGTATCACCTTTACACATATTACAAATACGGATAAATAATAAAGTATTTTAAAGAAGGAAACTTTAGGCCGGGCATGGTGGGTCACGCCTGTAATCCCAGCACTCTGGGAGGCCGAGGTGGGTGGATCACGAGGTCAGGAGATCGAGACCACAGTGAAACCCCATCGCTACTAAAAATACAAAAAGTTAGCCGGGCGCAGTGGCGGACGCCTGTAGTCCCAGCTACTCAGGAAGCTGAGGCAGGAGAATGGCGTGAACCCGGGAGGCAGAGCTTGCAGTGAGCGGAGATCGCGCCACTGCACTCCAGCCTGGGTGACAGAGCGAGACTCTGTCTCAAAAAAAAAAAGAAAGAAAGGAACTATATTTTAGTACTTTTAACTACACTTTTTTCTGGCATTTTGGACACAGGTATCTACATTTTCATTTTGCACTGCAAATTATATAGCTGCCCTAGGCACGTGTTTCCTTTCTACATGCTTCAATGGTGTCACTCACCACTTTTGTTTATCTTACTGACTTTGAGGAAGGAGGCCAAATAACCTATAGTAACTGAGTTTCCAGAAAAAGTTAAACTCCAAAGTAACTGAGTTTAACTTTTTCCATTTTAACTCTAGGTCTTTATTTGAGATTATCAGAAGACAAATTTCCCACCAATCCCCCTAACGCCCATTGGACTATTTGAAG
Organism: Colobus angolensis palliatus; assembly: GCF_000951035.1. NCBI lineage: Eukaryota > Metazoa > Chordata > Mammalia > Primates > Cercopithecidae > Colobus > Colobus angolensis. The sequence continues at coordinate 1,219,233 of NW_012114364.1, read as the reverse complement.
CCAATTTTTGACATTATATCGTTGTATACATATACATGTTTCCATGTATTTGTAAAACACAACATACTCAGTGTGCTACTAGTATATTTAGCATGTTCATCCAAAAGCAAGATTGAACAAGAAAGTGGTAAGCACTAGATAGACATAGCTTGATTTTCTTGCTGGTAGGCTGAAAGAGGACAGGGGTATTAAGCAGCAGTGGCACAAACCTCTATTGAAAGTAACACGCCCTTCCCCAATAAGGATGCAAGTTATGGAGTGAATAGGCCCAACCAACCACAGCCATATAGAATAAAAGGTTTTTTAATGAAAGAAGCAGAAAAACCTTTTGTCTCTGAGCAGGAGCATTCTCACATGAAACAAAGAGTGCTGCTATTCTGTCGCAGAGCATTAGTTTTTCGTAGATACTATTAGAAGCACATTTCTAAGATAAGAAAATGCTTTAGCTTTCTGCTATTTATTAGGTGAAAAGCAAAGCCATGAGTATCTTTTTGCACATAAATAATTCTGAATTTTTTAGATATTCTTAATAGAAATGAGGGCTTGAATTTAAAGAGCCACACGGTTTCATTAAGCGCCGGTTGATGGATGCTGCTTCTCCTACAGCGTTTTCTTTCCTTTTCTGTTAGGAAGCCTCTTTACTCATGCTAAGCTAAATAATAAAAATACAAGACTAAATTGCTTAGTTTGAATTTCTGGGTTTTAGTGCTACCTATTCCATTTTGTTAGCAAGACATGTCTTCCCATTAGTAGAATTCATAGTAGAAATTGGTAAATTATTCATCTTGTTTTTGCTGTTGCATTTAAAAAAAAGGAGAGATCCTTACAGGGCAGAGATTTTCAACAGATTACTGAGTTTCTGAATTGTTTGCAGAATTAAACAAAAGGAGTGTTTGGAAGTAATACATAAGTCAGTATGTTAAAAAGAAATATTTTAGTTACTGATTACAGCTAGCTTTAGGAGAACTCCTCCCAAAAGCAATTAGTCTTTGAATTAATTCCAAATGGCTTCATTTCCACTTAAATTTGCCAAAAACAAAAACAATGCGATGCCAGCTTTTCCAGCAGTGCTTAAACAATTAATTTGCAATATTGATCTGAGTGCAAATGAAGTGGAAGACAAAGAGTGTTTGTTAGTTTCCATTTAATATGCATTTTTTTAAAAGATACCATTTTAGGCAAGTAATCTTGACTCTATAATATTAAGGAAGCCCCTTTTAGCTCTTTGTTTTATTTTCTTTCTTTTTTAGTTTTCTTCTTTTTCTTTCTGCACTGCAGAAGTAGTTGTGTGAAAAATAAGCAATGCAGGCCAGGCACGGTGGCTCACGCTGGCAATCCCTGCACTTTGGGAGGCCAAAGCGAGTGCAAATCACTTGAGATTAGGAGTTTGAGACCAGCCCGGCCAACATGGTGAAACCCCATCTCTACTAAAAATTAACTGAGCATCGTGGCAGGCACCTGTATAGTCCCAGCTACTCGGGAGGCTGAGACAGGAAAATTGCTTGAACCCAGGAGGCAGAGGGTTACAGTGAGCCAAGATCACGCCACTGCACTCCAGCCTGGGCAACAGAGCAAGACTCCATCTCAAAAAAATTAAAAATAAAAGCAATGCATATATTTTATTTAAAATAGCTACCTAAATAATCCCATAGAGATTGTACCTTCTTAAAAAACATTCTTTATATTTGCCCTTTTCAATAAAATGATGCAAATACAGAACAGAAAAAGAGACTGAGGATGACATACCTCAGTCAAAAGGAGCTCTGTCCACAAAACAGAGCTTAAAATTAAAATGAATAATTTTTCACATAGCCTGCAAGTATTCCATGGTTCAAGCTACAAGTAGATATAAAATAAGAAATGTTTATTTTGAAATCCTGTTTTTAAAAAATCATTTATTATGGAAAATATCTTATTTGTACAATGGTAGAGGGAACAGTATAATGAACTTCATGGACATAATGAACAGTATAATGAAATTCAGCAGTCATCACCATGTGAGCAATACCATTTCATATATATTCCCCCCACCCATCTCACCCCCACTGGACCACCAAATTTGTGACATCATATCATTTCATACACATACATTTTAGTACATATTTCATTTTCTTTTCTTTTTTTTTTTTGAGACAGTACCAAGCACTGTTACCCAGGCTGGAGTGTAGTGGCATGATTTCTGCTCACTGCAACCTCCACCCCGCAGGTTCAAACAATTCTCCTGTCTCTGCCTCCTGAGTAACTGGGACTACAGGCAATGCGCCACCAAATTTGGCAATTTTTTTCACCCAGCAAATTTTTGTATTTTTAATAGAGACAGCATTTTGCCATGTTGGCCAGGCTGGTCTCGAACTCCTGGCCACAAGTGATCCACCTGCCTTGGCCTCCCAAGGCCACTGCACTCTGCCTAGTATGTATTTCTAAAAGACAAGAGCTCTTTTAAAAGTATAACCTCAACACAATTAAAACATTTTAAAAAAACAATTTTCTTATTGTCATATATCTAGTCAATGTTTAAGTTGCTCTAATTATTATCTCATAAATGTTTTCTCATAGTTGGTTTGCTCAAATTCAGATCTGAACATTAGTTTGAAAAGTCTCAAATCATTTCAAACTTAGAGTTCCTCCTGCATCTTTATTTTTCCCTCAATGCATCTGGGAATGAAATAAACTGTTACTCTTTTGTAATAATGTTTAGTCCCAATGTTCTTTGGAACCTGGAGTTTGCTGTTGAATGGGAAAGTGAGATGGAGTTCTGTGTATTCAGGCTTTTATCCTGCAGATTTGGGACTGGTTAGTAGGTTCCAAGTGATGGTCTTCTGTGGTGCTGTTTGGCCTCCAGTGTTCTCTGGAATCTGGGAAGGTTTGCCTTTACAAATAAAACTGCCATGAAAATCACTTTACCCAAAATTTTGGTTCACAGCTTTCACTGGATTACCTATCAGGACAAAGTTTGGCCATCTGACCAGCAAGTTTGTATGCTATCTCATGGCTAGAATTCTGAGGTAGAAGCTATTGGTTCTTTGTATGTGTGTGTGTATGTGTGTCTAGATGTTACATGTTGTTTTACACAGTACCAATATGGCTTATAAGTAAGAGTGCTTATAAATAAATAAGTCCAAGCAATTTTTAAGTTCATGTGGCTTAAGTAAATCTTTAATAAACAAGTTGGTTTAAAAATTATTGGTAAAATAAAAATAGAAGTTTATTCAGAATTGTTAGCATACATTTTTCCTGGGTTTGTATTTGTGTCTGCTAGATATTTTGAGATGTCAGGGTTTGACAGAGAAGGTATAAAACTATCGACCCAGCCAAAGCGTAATGATTTTTGTTTGTGTGACTTTTTGGACAAATAAGACTGAATTATTATTGCTAGCTTAATAAAAACAGTTGAATCTTCTGAGTTATATTAGCAAAATACCCATGTATTTAATTTTAAGGTTCTTACTTAGATGAACATCTGATATTCACAGGCAATTAAAAATCATTAAGAAAGAAATAACTTGATGATTAGCTTTGTTTAATATTTCAGTTTTCAGAAGAAATCTAGATAAGCTGTTATAAAATGAGAGAACTGAGTACATGTAAATTGGATAAATGCTGTTGGTGAACTTTCTGTGTAATTTAAATATGAAAGTTATTTTGGATTGAATAATAGACACTTGTAGGATGTCTGAGTCATTGCCAATTAAGAACAAGTTGTGATACAGGGAGAATATACCTCTAAAATCTGTGAAATGTTCTCATCTATAAAATACTAATATCTGACAGTTCAAGATTTTTTGCTTCTTAGGTTTTCACTAAAATTTAAGGTTATTAAGAATAAGAATTCTAGTTAATATACAATTCTGTCTATAAAATGTGCAAAAGAAGATGTGTTTTCATTGGAAAAAAAGAATAATATTTTCAAATTCAGAAGTTGTCTAAAGGTTAATTCAAATTATGGAGTTGAAAAGGGATATTTATGAAACTGGATAGAAAGGAACCAGTACACAAGGGAGAGAGATGTGGAGAATGTTAGAAATGTGAAGATATATTTACAGTAAGGAAGGCTATACAGAAAAGAGAATAATTTTATTTGAGAAATGAATTTGTATGGTGAATTTTAGTCCTAAAGTAAAATGAATGGTTATTAAAAAAAAAAAAAAAAGGACAAAGCAGAAAGTCCAAGCACATCATAGATGATCTATATAAGTCGCACATAGTTCTTTTCCTATTTCTCTGTCTATCTTCATGCATATATACAGAAAATAGAAAGTTGAAAAGATAGTAATACATTACGTAGTAAAATATTCTTTAAAACTTCATAGAAAACTGGAAAAAAATTGTCAATTAAAACTGCTTATAAAGCTCTTAGTCTTGATGAAAGTAAGTTAAAAAATATTATAAAGTGGCCAGATGCGGTGGCTCACGCCTGTAATCCCAGCACTTTGGGAGGCCGAGGTGGGCGGATCATGAGGTCAGGAGATCAAGACCATGCTGGCTAACATGGTGAAACCCCGTCTCTACTAAAAATACAAAAAAAATTAGCCAGGCATGGTGGCAGGTGCCTGTAGTCCCAGCTACTTGGGAGGCTGAGGCAGAAGAATGGCATGAACCTGGGAGATGGAGTTTGCAGTGAGCTGAGATCGTGCCACTGCACTCCAGCCTGGGTGATAGAGTGAGACTCCATCTCAAAAATATATATATATTGTAAAGAAATACATTGGCAATTTGGCAACTCTTTTTAATATAAGTAAGCAGCAAGCCAGACTTAGCATGGAGCTGAATTTCACGTAAGTGCTTGCATTGCTTCACACTATATTTACAATTTTGCATAGATAGGACTCCCACTAAAGTACTTACTGGTCACACACCTAAAGTGAATTCCCAAATTGCACAAAATATATAGTGGTATTAGTGGACTTAAAGACATTAATATGTATGTCAGGAACAAAATATTCATCCTGTGCTTTTCAGGCTCTTGATAACATTGTAGACTCCAAGGTGAACTGAGTAGGAGAAAAATTGGCAGTTGGTTTCCTGTTTATTTGTTTTTGCTTCTAATTTTCATTTATTTGCTGTTTGTTTTCATATATATATATATATATCTTTCATATATATATATATGTATCTCCTTCCATTAGAAATAGAAATCTTTCCATTAGAAACTAAGAAACATGTAAATATAAAATATATGTATAACATATATAAAAACATATATATGTTTCTTAGTTTCTAATAGAAGGATTTTTATTTAGTTCTATGAATAGTCACTTTGTTTCCTATGCATTTCCAACAGTTTATCATTTTTTTTATTTATCTAAAATTCCCAATCAGTCTTGCCAAACCTCCAAAAATTGATAGAGTGTACCACCTATTTAAAACTTAATTCATTTTGCTGGCTGGACATGATGGGTCATGCTTGTAAACCCAGCACTCTGGGAGGCCAAGGTGGGCAGATCACCTGAGGTCAGGAGTTAAGACCAGCCTGGCCAACATGGCAAAACCCTGTCTCTACTAAAAATATGAAAATTAACCAGGTGTGGTGGCACATGCCTGTAATCCCAGCAACTCAGGAGGCTGAGGCAGGAGAATTGCTTCAACTCGGAAGATGGAGGTTGTGTGAGCTGAGATCGCGCCACTGCACTCCAGCCTGGGAGACAGAGCAAGACTGTTTCAAACAATAATAATAAAATAAAATAAAATAAACTTAATTCATTTTGCTTATCTCTGATGATCTAGATAGCTACAAGAGCTTTAAGTTCCCTGACAAAAAATAATGAATAAATAAATAAATAAATAAATAAAAATAAAAGACATATTTTTAGAAGTTCTGAGCAGAAATGGGACTTTTGTTTTGAGATGGAGTCTTGCTCTGTCACCCAGGCCGGAGTGCAGTGGTGCCATCTAAGCTCACTGCAACCTCTGCCTCTTGTGTTCAAGGGATTTTCATGCCTCAACCTCCTGAGTAGCAAGGATTATAGGTGCCTGTCGCCCACACCCAGCTAGTTTTTGTATTTTTAGTAGGGATGGGGTTTCACCATTTTGGCCAGGCTGGTCGTAAACTCCTGACCTCAGGTGATCCACCTGCCTCAGCCTCCCAAAGTGCTGGGATTACAGGTGTGAGCCACCACACCTGGCCAAAATAGTACATTTTTTGTTATTTGAAAAAGAAAGTGAGAGTAGAAATGTTGAAATGGTGTTTATTTCCACAGTAATTCAATTCAATCAATAATTTGAGTTGATTTCAGATGTTTTCCTTTAGGTAATGAGGGAAAACTGTGATATGGATACAAAGTTTTAATGTTCAGGAAAGATTGGCCTTGTCGTTAAGAAAATTTTGTTGATTGTGATTTCTCCTAAACTACTTTAGTTGTGTTTACCAATATTAACATTTAGTGATATTCACTTGGATTAAGTAGTAATTTTAGAAATGTGAGACTTTCTAGTGAATTTTGAACTCAAGCCATTTATCCCCGATACACTTTCATGTGTATACTTAAAAACAAAATATGTACAAGTGTCACACTAGTTTAAAGATTCTAGGGGTAAAATTTACCTAATCAGCTGTCAGTATCTTATCTAGAAATCAATCTTGGAAAAGTGTTGTGATACTATTTTAAATAGCTGAAATGTCTCACACTTGTAATCCCAGCACTTTGGGAGGCCAAGGCAGGCAGACTGCTTGAGCTCAGGAGTTCAAGATCAGCCTGGGCAACCTAGCAAAAGCTTGTCTCTACAAATTAAAAATTTAAAAATTAGCCGGGCATGGTGGTGTGTGCCTGTAGTCCCAGCTACTCTGGAGGCTGAGGTGAGAGGATCACTTGAGCCTGTGAAGTCAAGGCTGCAGTAAGCCGAGATTGCATCATTGCACTCCAGCCTGGATGTCAGAGTAAGATCCTGTCTAAAAAACATAAATAAATACAGACATAGAAGAAAAGAAGTTGTGTAATGGTTCTCACTTTGCCCCTATTTTGTTGTACAGAATTTCAGTGAAAGATTATTTATCCTCCTGCTGATTTTCTAAAAGTGATATTTGTATTTACCATTTTTTTAATGATGGAGAGAGAAGTTAGTTGTCTTACTTTGATAAGTTTGGCATAGGACCTATCATATTTGTGATGCTTGTAGTCATAGTTGTTTAGTCAAGTTTAGGAGAAGTCACTAGAATGCCAGCAATTAGACATATGCAATGAGTAACCTATTTTAATACAGTGTTTGAAGTGCTGCAGGCAGTAACTACTAAACACCTAATCACAGTGTTTTAATTTGTGACATATCAGAGAGAATTATAGGACTTTCTGCAGTATAAATATCCTATTAACTAATTATTGTACTAAGTTACAGGGACTTAACCCCTGGATCTAAAAAAGGCACTGACTCCTATTGCATTGGCACCAGTCATCTTCAGACCTGTGAGAAGGTGGCAATCAAAATGAAATGCTTTTGTAAGACAAAGAGCCAGAAATTTAAGCTATTCAATCCCTCTATGCTTAGACACTATTAGAGAAGAACTGGACATGTGAGAGATAGTAAGGGTTGATGTTGAGAGATAAGATGGTCACTGGGACGTGTGGGGTCCTTGGTACTTGTCTTCTTGGAAGAAGGAATTCAGCCAAGAGACATGCAGCAAGAGTTAAGTAGCAGCAGAGTTTACATAAAGTGACAGTACACTCTGAAAGACAAGGCAGAACAAGCTGCTTGAGAGAATGAGCTAGCATTGGCTGAAACAGGGAAATCCCCTTTATGGGGATCTTACATGATTATTCATTAAAAAGATGTAAAGGGGTGCCACCAGCAAGCATATTTTGGCCAGTTCTCTGGATGTACATGTATTATGGCCCTACATACTAGTACATATGTTGTGTGTCTCACTGTCATATTCAATTTCCTCCCAGGGGTGTATTTTTTACTATAATAATGAGCAAAGGCTACTCTAGGGTGAGTTATTTGAGGAGTGTGCATGATTGTCAGAGGTTAAAGATTCTGGCTGGTTATCTCCGGCCAGGGCCTAATAAGTCCCAGTCAAGGCCAGATAAGCCCAACCATAAGGCCAGATGCAGCCATTGTAGCCACTGTTTTTTGCTGAGTCTCAGTGAGATGTATCTCCAAGGATGCCTTTCTCAGGGCTGCCTTTCATATTCATGTCTATCTATCTGCCTACTCTAATATTCCCCCCTCAAGCAATTGACACTCTGAAAATCTTTGGATATAAGGACATGTAGGTCTTCTATAATTATTTCCTGCTGACATAAGATGAAGAGTCTCACTGTCTTCCTCTCTGTCTTGGAAGGAGTCTTTCCATAGTTTCCTGAAACTTTTGCCCATTGGCATCCAAGCCAAGGTGTGTGCATAATTTTGGGGTCTCCAAATATAATTGATTGATATCCCTGCTGAAGTATCATTTGCAGACAGGTAGCCTGAATGTGGGAGGAAATAAATTTAGTTAATAAATTGATGAGGCAAGGACCTAAGAGGAGAAGGAGGACAGTGGAGGGTGGGCCCACAGAGGAGGCCAGAATCAATTGAGGATGTTCCATGTCCCCAAGAATGGGCCTATAGATGCTTATCTTTATTGTAGCCATTGAATGCTGTCCTGTATGACTTCTGACTGGTTCACATCACAGCAACATTCTTTTTTAAGTATAGCAGAGGTTCCTCCCTGAGCTGAGATGTTGATGTCTAAGGTGTGGTGGCTTTGGTGGACCATCCTCATGTGATAACATGGCATGCTCTTGTTGAGAGCTTAAAATTTCTGCAGCTCCTGTTCCCACTTCATCTAATCTGGTTTCTAGCCCCAGAGCCATAAGTAAGAGGAGAAAAGCTATGGCTACTCTCTTTGAGATGCAAACTTGGGAGGTAAGGGAGATAGACTGGATGGTTTAGGAAGGTCACATCAGAGGAAAGACAAATCAGAGAGAAACTTCCCCTCCAATTGTTAGGGAGGAATAGATATACAACCACAGATAAAGTCTAACTCTTGCAAGCATAGCTAGGGGAAATGGCTAACTGCACATGTCCCCAGGCCTTACTTAGAATTTAATGGCTCTATATCAGGCAAGTTGAACACTTACCAAAAGTCACAGAATCAGTTTATGACTTTAAAGCATTTAGTAGACCTAATATCTTACCTGCATAATTTATACCAAATGTCTAAATTTTGAAGACATTCTCATTTCATGTTATAAATAATATTTAAAACTGTCTTTATTTGCCAAAGATTACTAAAGTCACACAAACTAAATGGCACTGAAGTTTCTGTTTTCCTGAGAAAATATTTGATTTAATCACTTTTTCTTTAAGCCAATTAATTAGCATTCTAAAATGTCTTTTAGACACTATATATGTTTCTGTGATGTATATACGTGTGTATATATAAACACACACTTACATACCTATAGACAGAAGAAGATTCAGTAGTTGCCAGTTTTTACATTTTTCTTTCCCATTTTGCAACTTACACAGACCATCTGTAACATGCTTGGACTTTCTAGCTTGTCCTAAACTTCCCTCTTTTCTAATTATTTAGTTATTTTACTTTAGGACAAGAATTTACCATACAGTCTTTCCTTATATAAAATTTCTTTCATTTATAATCTTCTTTACCAAAAATGCATCTTCATATTCATAACTTTTTTATATCACTTTCCCCTACTTTCTGTTTTTTCTTTCTTTTACCTTATTTTCATTTTCTTCTGTTCCCTCTAAATAAGATTCCCAAGAGTGAGGCTATTTTAAGTTGAGGCAACATTATCTGTTTGATGTTTTGGATCTGAAAACTCTAAGATGAGGAAGGAGAAGGCATTTACTTATCTTTTGATTTGAAGAGGAACTTAAGGTCCTCTAGTGGTTCACAAAAGTAACTGGGTGTTGGTTCTGTTTCTTGTTCTTTGGAGCCTTTCCAGGTATTTATTTTGGAATGATGGATCCAACTACAGATGTCAGAAATCTTCATTGTTGTTGGAGTGTAAAGTAAGACAGGAAAAAATCTTTTCCATAAGGGGATTTGTTGGGATTTAGGGGACCCATTTTTCAGATTTTAATAAGGACCTGGGCCAACTATGGCCAACTTTTAAATATTTTTTCTAGTGTCTAAGGCAGTTTGGGTATTGTAGTTTCAACTGGGGTCCTGATGAGGAATGCACACGGCCTCAACAGTCCTACAGGTAGGTCATCCCCACAGTGGAGTGTTGCCTCACTGATGGTCTGACTTTTTCTCATGAGAATGCTTGTCCCAGCAGATATAAATATCCTTTCTTAATCTAAAGGTAAATGTCAATTTTGAAAGTCCTTTATGAGCCTCTTGGGGGTCACCCAAAAACTTTCCTAAGTTTTCCATAATTTGACAAAAGTCCTACCTGGTAAAGAGGACCTGGACCTGGATTTCTCTGGTTAGTTCACTTAACTCTTGTAATGGGCAGAGCCTGGAGGAAGAGCCAGGGATGACTGTTTCTCCCTCTTTGGCCTCTGGAGGAGGAGGCTGAGGGGAGTGTGCATGAGAGTTTCCAAGTCTTCTCCATGGGCTCTGGATCAGGTGTCTAAACATAGTCAAGACAGTGGTGTCTACTTTACAAGCTTTACAAAGATGAGGGTCTTCCCTTAAGACCATGAAGGTTTGTAAATAGGGGACCTCTGACCATTTGTCCTGATGGTGGCAGAAAAGGTCCAGCTGAAGAGTAGTATTAAAATTTGTACTTCCATTCTTTGGCCAGGATTTTTATAGTTATGTAAAGGAAAATTAGTTTTATCTTTTTGGTTTTAGGGTTTGAAAGTCAATTTTATTTCAATTTTTAAGGATACACTTGAGTGGGGGAAATCCTGGGGTATGGAGATCTGGATTCCTGGTGACCTGGTCTATTAAGAGGCCCATTCATTGTGCCACTGTTACCAAAACACCAGGAGTTTGGTTTAGGTACTGCTACTCACCACACAGAAAGTCAACTACTGAGACAACAATTTCCAAGGAAGAAGACTTTAATAACATGCGGCAGCCAAAACAGGAGATGAGTCTCAATTACATCTCCTTGATTAACTAAAATGAGGGGTTTATACAACAGGGAAGAAACGTAACAATGTTGGAAAACAGGAACTAGGGAGGGGTAAGGAAATAATCATGACCAATGAGGGGTGTGTCATCTCATTATCTAGATGTGGTGATCCAGTGTTTTTTCAGTTCTTTGATAATATTTTTGAGAGGCCTGAAGGTCATTTCCTGAGGAAGGAACTCAGACAAATATAAATTTCAAGCTTTAAGATCAGAAAGGTCAATTTCTGTTTATCCAAAAAAAAAAAATCTGTCTATGGGACTATCAAGTGGGTTTCACACCCACTAGCGCTTGCAGAGAAGGGAACTTAGCAAAGTGCCCTTTGGTCAGTCTACATGTTCTGGCATTAGGAATCTCACTTACAGTTCAGATGTGTCCTTGACATGACCCAAATGAAAGAGGGAAGGAAATCAGAAAGGTCCTACCTGAAAAAGAAGACAAGGGAGTCACACTTGTTTTCTCATTCAACCTTTTAGTCAAGGGACCTGGATCCTGTAGAAAAATAGTACTCATCGGAAAGAGAAGACAAGGGAATATTCCCGTTCTCTCAGGCTCAACAACCTGCACCAGGCCTCCCTGGGGCCTACCTGGACCAACTTCCCCTGGAGGGAGTGTTTATGGAGCAGCTCCCATCTCAAGGGAGTGCTCATTGCCCAAGCATCTGCAGCCCTTTGGGCTTTGGAAAATAGAAGCCTTCTGGGGTCATGTAGGACAAGTAGTAGGCCTGATTTTATGACAGGAATGTTTGTGTCTAACTGAATTGATTCCCATCTTTGTTTTTCTTGGGAGGTGTGAGTGGCCATACCCATTAGGTTTTTTAGGTCCCATAAGGGAGTCTGGCTGAAAATGTGTTTTACCCAGCAACTAAAGTCTTTCTCTGTGCAGAGACAAAACTCCATTTGCCCTGGATAACTGCAGAGGTGTCCTGACACACACAACAAAAAGGACCTCTAAATCAACCTTGTGGATCAAAGATAAAAGGGAAGAATGGACAAAAGTCTCTAGATACAAGTGAGCCAGTAAAGTAAGAATATAATTGGGGTGTCCTGAGATCTCTGAAGGACAAAGGGTCTAAAGGGTAAGGGACCTGGAAAATACTTCCCGAATTTGGTTTCCTATCCTGTTTTAAAATGAAGAAATAGTGAGATCAAATAAAAAGTCTGTCCCGTGTATGCCTTTGAGCCCCATGCATGCAAATATAAAAAGAAATTAAATCCCAAGTCAAGGGGATCAGGTAAAGGACCAAAAGACAAGAGAAAGGACAATGCTGAACTTTATTATTGGGGAAAAATAAATGTAGAGTTCAAGGGAGGGCACACTGACTTAGACTACATGGTGTGGACCTTGAAGCCCTCCCACCTCTGCTTGTCACCTGTCAGATGACCTGAGGAATCCAACATAGGGAGCAAAGTCACAGTGACTGAGGGAATTGTCCTGGAGATTTGCAAGTAAGTGAGAAAGAAGAGAAAAAAAAAAAAAAACCTTGCCTTAAAACAGCAAGAATGGCATTAGGAGTAGGAGGTTTTCCTTTAATCTTTAGTAAAGCAAAGAAGCAGAGGTAGTCAACCAGGTAGTCTGGGACCACCATAGCACTTACCCTAAAGAACAGTTCATAGGTTAGGCTATCTGAGTCATGACACTCAACACTGGGGAAGCCCCTTTGTGGGGTTCTTACACAATTATTCATGAAAAAAGTGTTACTACCAAGCATGTTTTCATGGTCCCCTGGCACACATGTATTATGGCCATGCATGCTAGTACACATGTTGCATGTCTCATTAGCATCTAAAATCTCTACCCATGGATGTGTTTTTACTATTATAATGAGCAAAAGACCACTCTGGGTGAGTTATTTGAGTATTGTGTCTGATTTTCAGGAGGTAAAGTTCCTACCATGCTTATCTGCAGCCAGGGCCTGCAGTCCCAGTCAGGGCTAGATAAGCCCAAGCACAAAGCTAGATGTAGCCACTAGAGCCCTTGTATTTTGCTGACTGTCAGTGGGTTGCAACCCCAAAGATTCCTTTCCCAGAGCCTCCCTTTCACAGTGCTACCTTTCCCGTGCATGCCTACTCTAACAAGACTAGTGCAGAATTTTTCTATAAATCAAACATTAGTATCAAGAGCACACTGTTTCAAGGCCAATATTTGGGCCCCTGTGTTGGAATAAGAGGATTTTCTCACAGCAGTGACTTGCTCTTTAATAGAAAATTGTAAAATATTTAAAAGGTTTTTGGAAATCTTACCCTGTGATTGGCCAAACTGATTAAAATTAGATAGGATTTCTTATAAGGTGTCATTAAAATTAGCTTTATGCTTAATAATACACCATTCAAAAGTATAATTAGGTTTTCTCTTTTGAACAAAACTTTCGTATAATATTAATGAGATAATAAAATATATTTGTTTATCTTTTGAATAAACCACAGGGAAAAAATGGAGGGAGGAGATATTGATGTGGTTGGCCTCATGCTGTCTTCATTAAGTCTTGGTGTTTAGGAGACTAAATCTTGTCTCTATCAAACAGTAAACATTTTTGTTTTATCACTTTGGCTAAATAAATGACTATTTTATAGTGATTTATTATTTATTTTTGTAATATCAAGTGTCTTAACCCTTTGCTATTTGACAAACTTTCCAAAAACAAAATTTCAAGTTCCAGATTTGGTCTTCTTGACCTCAAACTAACATTTTTTGGATATTAGGTCACCTTAAGTTCAAGAGAGACATATTAGGCTTATTTGGTATTTTAGAATTATACAGGTAGCATTGTCAAATGTGAGATGCTATTTACCTTTTTAGGGGTTATATTTAGATAGATGTGTTGTTAACATGTGTTCCAAGATTGTGTAATGTTCCAGAAATTCTTATATATTTTAATATATATCTGTAATTATTATAATTATTGTGGTAAATTGTTGCATGCCACAGAAATAACCAAATTTCCTTGGCAACTGGGTCTTTAACTATGGCTGTCCTAAGACTTTTGTCATCCACAATTGTTGTTTAGTGTTGAATCCTCTCAAAGAGTGACTTATAATCAGCTACAATCCAGGGCTTGCTTCTTTGGGGAAGCTCATGAAAAGGACTTGAATGCTGATTTATGATTACTTTGGAGATTGTGCTATAAGATTAGAGAGAAAACTTTCCGTCCTCTAATTAAAAGGCTGATGTGTTCACAAAGATTACTAACTCAATGTGAAGGAGAGGAGGAGTTGATTGCATGGATTGAAGTAATGGAAGATGGAAATGATTTTTAATAGCTTTTTTAGCTTGAAATATTACTACGTCTTATTGTTTTGTTTTTCACAGTCTAGAGAATTCTTTTCTTTTGAGGTAGATAGCCTTTAACAATTGAGTAGTGTATACTCTGGTAAACAGAGTTTAAGGCATGTTTCTCTCTGCCTAATTTCTCCAGAATTCATCAACTATTTGTCAATATTAATTCATGGCAATGTGTTTGTTTCCATAAGTTCAATAAGAACTTATTTTCTTTTATAAAGAGACACAGTTGGAGGAATTGGTTATTTTTTCAGGACTTTGACTGAAATGGCCTTCCAAGAAATTATAGCAAAGTCAATTTAGGAGAGCCAAGGTGGACAATGATTCTTGCAGCACTTTGTGTGTGAAATAGGGCCAGGTGTATGAGACTGAAGCTTGTTTTGCAAGAAGATTTGTCTGGATGTGATTTATCTTTGGTGGAAGTATAGGGCTGGAGAGAGAAAGGTTATTTCCCAGAAGAAAACTATACTATTCGATTAATCTCTGATTATTGGATGTCCATGAGGTCACCCATGGTATGGAGCTGCCCACAACACCCCTCTTTAGCATGAAGCAGGCAGAAAATCAATTTCCCAGGATTGAGAAATAGATAAATAGAAAGAGAGGGACTGAAACTGGGCCAATTGTCCTGTTGAACTGATGTTTATGGTTTATTTTGAATAAACATAGAAATTGACCCTCCCAGTCTTAAAATTTGAGAGAGTTACAATTGTCTTATCTGAGTTCTTTTCTCAGATAACCAACCATCAGGACTCCCAGACAGTATCAAGGATCTGAAACTTACCAAATCCTTGCATCTGGACAATGAGGAACCAGATCTCTTATCCACTGATAGGATTTGACTCTGTCCCCACCCAAATCTCATTTTGAATTCCCACATGTTGTGGGAGGGACTCGGTGGGAAATAATTGAATCATGGAGGCAGGTTTTTCCCGTGCTGTTCTTGTGATAGTGAGTAAGTCTCACAAGATCTGATGGTTCTATAAGGGAGAATTTCCCTGCACAAGCTCTCTGCCTGCTGTCATCCATGTAAAATGTGATTTGCTCCTCCTTGCCTTCTGCCATGATTATGAGGCCTCCCAGCCACGTGGAACTGTAAGTCCATTAAATCATTTTTCCTGTGTAAATTACCCAGTGTTGGGTATGTCTTTCTCAGCAGCATGAGAATGGACTAATACACCCACCATGATTGCCTAAATGACCACCTGTTTCCTGTTGACCAACTCCTCTTCTTCACCCCTCCCTGATACCTGTTTTCCTGCATGTAGTTACATTTCTGCTCTATAAACCTCTGATTTCAGTCTGCTAGAGAGATGGATTTAAGACTGATCTCCCATCTCCTTGGCTTCCAAATAAAACCTTCTTCCCTGGCAATCCTAGTTTTTTCAATGATTGGCTTTCTGTGCTATGAGCCGCAGGACCCAGACTGAACCCCTAGTGTTTTGTTAACAGTACCTTATGTTCAATTGGATTTTAGTCACCTTTAGTCATCTTTTTTTTTTAACCTGAACTGTATACACCCTAATAAAATGACCAAACTTGATAGCATCACGAAATGTTAATAATGAATATGCATTATTAGAATCTGTCCTTCGCTCGTGGTTTGGCATGTCTGCTATATTGAAACTCATCTGTAGGAGCACATGTAGTGGAGTCTGGACAGGTATGTCAGTAAGGATTTTTCTTTTTTTCTTGTTTATACTTTGAATGTGTATTTAGATTCAGGGGGTACATGTGCAGATTTGTTACATGGGTATATTGCATGTTACTGAAGTTTAGGATACAAATAATCCCAAAACCTAGGTAGTGAGCATAGAATAAAATAGCAAAAAGTAATAGTTGGATCATGTATTCCTACTGTCTCTTTGCTACTTTGCCACTCTGCTACATGTTTTTCCCCATCTAGCAGTTCCAGTGTCTATCATTGCCATCTATACGTTAAGGATTACCCAAAGTTTATGTCCTACTTATTTTTATTTTTATAATTTCAACTTTTATTTTATATACAGGGGATGTATGTGCAGGTTTGTTGCATAAGTATCTTGCGTGGTGATGAGATTTGGGGTATGGATCCCATCTCCCAGATAATAAATATATACCCAGTAGGTAGTTTTTCTTTTGATGCCCCCCTCCATATCTGACACCTGTATTAGGGCACAGTATTTATTGTTCCCATCTTTATGTTCATGAGTACCCAATGTGTATCTCCTACTTCTAAGTGAGAACATGAAGTATTTGGCTTTATCCTCCTGCATAAATCACTTAGGATTAGGGCCTCGAGCTGCATCCATGATGCTACAAAGGACATAATTTCATTCATTTTTATGGCTGCATAGTATTCATGGTGTATACATATCATATCTTCTTCATCCAGTCCACCACTGATGAGCACCTAGGTTGATTCCATGTATTTTCTACTGTGAATAATGCTGCAATGAACGTATGAGTGCATTTGGCTTTTGGTCGAGCAATGTTTTCTCTTTTAGAAATATACCCAGTAATGGGATTGCTGGGTTGAATGGTAGCTCTGTTTTAAGTCCTTTGAGAAATCTCCAAACTGTTTTCCACAGTGGCTGAGCTAATTTGCATTCCCATCAACAATGTATAGGTGTTCCCTTTCTCTGCAGCCTCACCAGCATCTGTTATTATATGACTTTTTCACAGTAGCCATTCTGACTGTGTGAGATGGTTCCTTACTGTGGTTTTGATTTGCCTTTCTCTGATGATTAGTGATCTCAAGTTTTTTGTGTGTGTTTGTTGGCTGCTTGTTTGTCTTCTTTTGAGGGTCCGTTCATGTCCTTTGCCCACTTTTTACTGGGGTTATTTGTTTTGTGCTTGTTAAATTGTCTTTTTATAGATTTCAGGTATTAGACCTTTTTCAGATGCATCGTTCGCAAATATTATCACCCATTCTGAAGGTTGTTTACTCCGTTTGTGGTTTATTCTGCTGCACAGAAGCTCCTTAGTTTAATTAGATCCCAATTGTCAACTTTTGTTTTTGTTTCAATTGCTTTCAGAAACTTATCATTCTTTCCCAAGGCCAATGTCCAGAATGG
Organism: Colobus angolensis palliatus; assembly: GCF_000951035.1. Taxonomy (NCBI): domain Eukaryota; kingdom Metazoa; phylum Chordata; class Mammalia; order Primates; family Cercopithecidae; genus Colobus; species Colobus angolensis. Next base: position 1,201,871 of record NW_012114364.1, on the reverse strand, counting down.
TGTTTTCTAGGTTTTCTTCCAGAATTCTTATAGTTTGAGGTCTTACATTTAAATATTTAACTCTCCTAGAGTTAATTTTTGTATATGGTCACCGGTAAGGGTCCATTTATATTCTTCTGCAAGTAACTAGCCAGCTATCCTAGCACCATTGATTGACTAGGGAGTCCTTTCTCCATTGCTTATTTTTATCAACTTTGTTGAAGATTAGATGACTCTAGGTGTGTGGTTTTATTTCTGGGTTTCCTAGTCTGTTCCATTGGTCTGTGTGTCTGTTTTTGTACCAGAGCCATGCTGTTTTGGTTACTGTAGACTTAACAGTATAATTTGAAGTTGGGTGATGTGATGCCTCCTTTTGCTTAGGATTGCTTTGGCTATTGAAGCACTTTTTTTGGTTCCATATAAATTTTAGAATAGCTTTTTTCCTAATTATGTGAATAATGGCATTGGTAGTTTGATTGATAGGCGTAGCATTGGATCTGTAGATTGCTTTAGACTCTATGGCCATTTTAACAACATCGATTCTTCCAATCCTTAAGCATGGAATGCTTTTGCATTTGTACATGTATCTTTCAGTGGTGTTTTGTAGTTCTCTTTCACCTCATTGGTTAGATGTATTCCTAAGTATTTTTTTTTTGTATGTGTGGCTATTGTAAATGGGATTGCATTCTTCATTTGGCTCTCAGCTTGAACATTATTGGTGTATAGAAATGCTACTGATTTCTGTACATTGATTTTTTTATTCTGAAACTTTCCTGAAATTGTTTACCAGTTCCAGGAGCCTTTTGGGAGACTCATTAGAGTTTTCTAGGTATAGAATCATATCATCCATGAAGAGAGAGAGTTTGATTTCTTCTTTTCCTATTTGGTTGCCTTTCATTTCTTTGTTTTGTCTGATTGCTCTGGCTAAAACTTCACATACTATGTTGAATAGGAGTGGTGAGAGTAGGCATCCTTGTCTTCTTCCATTTCTCAACGGAAATGCTTTCAACTTTCATCCATTTAGCATGATGCTGGTTGTGGCTTTGTCATAGATGTCTCATATATTTTTAGGTATGTTCCTTTGATGCCTAGTTTTTTGAGGGTTTTTATCATGAAAGAATGTTGAATTTTATCAAAAGTTTTTCTGTGTCTATTGAGATTATTATATGGATTTTGTTTTTAATTCTTTATGTGGTGGATCACATTTGTTGATTTGTATATGTTGAACCAATCTTGCATCCCAGGAATGAAGCCTACTTGATCATGGTGAATTAACTTATTGATGTTCTGCTATATTTTTTTTGCTAGTATTTTATTTAGGATTTTTGTGTCTAAACTCATATGGCTATTAAATAGGCCTGTTGTTTTATTTTTTATTTTCTTTGCCATGTCCTGGTGTCAGGGTGATGCTGTCTTCATAGTGTGAGTTAGGCAGGAGCCCCTTCTCCTTGATTTTTTGGAATAGTTTCTGTAGAATTGGTAGCAGCTCTTCTTTGTATGTCTGGTAGAATTTGGCTATAAATCCTCCTGGTCTGGGGCTTGTTTTTTTTGTTGTTGTTGTTTTGTTTTGTTTTGTTTTTTTGAGGTGGGAGAGGTTTCGTTTGTAGGTTTTTTATTACTGATTCAATTTTAGAACTCAAAATTCATCTATTTAGAGTTTCAGTTTTTTCTTGATTCAATCTTGAAATTTGAGTGTTTCCTCAGGAATTCATTCATTCATTTCCTTTAGATTTTCTGGTTTATGGATATGAGGTGTTCATAATAGTTTCTGAGGATCTTTTGTATTTCTGTGGGATCAGTTGCAATGTCACCTTTGTCATTTCTGATTGTGTTTATTCAGTTCTTCTCTCATTTTCCTTTTTTAGCCTTGCTAGTGGTCTATTGTGTGGTTTTGATATATCTTCTTGGTATTGGCTTCTATTTTTATTCTACTGTCATCCACAGGTATGTGTGGTATGATTTTGATTTTTCTGAATTTATTGAGACTTGCTTTATGGCTGAGCATGTGGTCAATCCTGGAGTATGTTACATGTGCAGATGAGAGGAATATATACTCTGTAGTGTATTGCATAGATGTCTACTGGGTCTGATTCATCAAGTGTCAAATTTAAGTCCAGAATTTATTTGTTAGTTTTCTTTCTCAATGATCTAATGCTGTCAGTGGGATGTTGAAGTCTCTCTCTATTTTTGTGTGGCTAATTGTTTTTGTAGGTCTAGAACTAAGCGGGGGTTTTTCTTAACTCCTTTCCAGCTAATTAAGAAGAGAAACGTGTCCCCATAGGCCTCCATCTCAGTCAGGTGTGTTAAATGTGGGCCTTAGATGGCAGTAGACCACACATTCAGGGAATCCTTGGCCCTCTCCACAGTGTGCATGAATGAAAATTTCTTCCTTCAAAGGTCATTAAGTCAGTGTGTGTGTAATTTGTTGTATAGATTCTGTAATGCAGCATGGACAGATTAGCAAAGTATTCAGCTAAGGTAATAGTAAGAGTTAGCTTTTCTGTGGTAGCTTTCATCTAAAAAATTATTTTTTTAATTATTTTAACTAATCCATCTGGCAATCCTTGGAGGCCAGTTAGACTGTATATTTTGTTCTTTCAGAGTTTAGAAAAAGAAAGTTGGCTTCTGTCTTGCGGTTTTGTGGCCTGTTCTCTCTCTTCTAGGTCTGTTTACACACTGGAAGGGAGAAGGGAATTAGCTCTTAAAAGTCACATTCTCCTGTTAGTAAAATCTTAAAACGAGGAAAAACTGACACTTTTCTTCATGATGACTAGTTACTGAGGACAGGATCCTAAGCAGCGAGCAGTGGTCCCCAACCTTTTTGGAACCAGGGACTGGTTTTGTGGAAGACTGTTTTTCCATGGATAAAGGAGGAGGTGGTTTGGGGATGAAACTGTTTCACCTCTGATCATCAGGCATTAGATTCTCATAAGGAGCACACAGCCTAGATCCCTCATACATGCAGTTCACATTAGGGTTCACACTCCTATGAGAATCTAATGCCACCACTGATCTGACAGGAGACGAAGCTCCACCCTAATGCTCACTCATCAACCACTCACCTCCTGCTGTGTGGCCCCATTCTTAACAGGCCACAGACCAATAAAAGTCCACGGCCTGGGGGATTGCGACCCCTGATACTAAGTGTTCAAATTCTGAGACAATAAATAGTAACAGTAAACTTTTATGAAAATAGAAGTCTTCCTTTAGGAGTGTATTTTTTCTGTAATAAAAAAGAACAACATGGGCCAGCATGGTGGCTCACGCCTGTAATCCCAGCACTTTGTGAGGCGGAGGCAGGCAGATCACCTAGGCCAGGAGTTTGAGACCAGCCTGGACAACATGGTGAAACTGTCTCTACTAAAAATACAAACATTAGCTGGGCATGGTGGCACATGTCTAATCCCAGCTACTAGCAGGGCTGAGGCAGGAGAATCGCTTGAACCCGGGAGGCGGACTTTGCAGTGAGCCGAGATCGTGCGGCTGCACTCCAGCCTGGCAACAGGGTGAGACTCCATCTCAGGAAAGAAAAAAAAAAGAAAAACAAATGAGATACATGCAAAAATACCTATGTAATATTGCATCTCTGTTGATCTAGAATGTTTTCCAAGTAATATATGGACTATATTGGTAAGAATTTCTTTGAAGTGATCTTATAACCCCAGCTATGTCCTTAAATTTTGAAAGAGTGTATCAGGGCCTGGTGCAGTGGCTCCCACCTGTAATCCTAGCACTTTGGGAGGCTGAGATGGGTGGATCACGAGGTCAGGAGATCAAGACCTACCTGCCTAACATGGCGAAACCCCATCTCTATTAAAAATACAAAAAAATAGCTGGGCGTGGTGGCACACGCCTGTAGTCCCAGCCATTTTGGAGGCTGAGGCAGGAGAATCGCTTGAACCTGGGAGGCGGATGTTGCAGCGAGCTGAGATCATGCCACTGCACTCCAGCCTAGGTGGCAGAGTAAGACTCTGGGAAGAAGGAGAGGAGAGGGGAGGGGAGGGAAGGGGAGGCGGGGGAGGGGAGGGGAGGAAGGAGTACATAAGTACAGTTTGTTATTAGAAAGAAAAACTAGCTTTTATTGAATTGGCAAGCATATACATGTACAGATACATAGAATTCAGAGAATTGTGCAAAATATTTTATTTTGTCCTTGTGCTGAGTCTCAATTTTACTTAATTCATCTTGATTAATAATCAGGGGAAATCTGTCCTCTGTAGTCTCACTCTTCCTTCCTCTCACATTCACGCAATATGGATTGAGTGCCTGTAATAAGCTACATACTTTTTCAGTTGATGGGACTTAAACAATACACAAAAGAAAGGGTCTGCCCTTATGGTGTTCATAATCCAAATAAGAAATGACTATAAATATTTGTGTATATATTTATATTCAGTATATATAATAAATATATTTATTCATGTAAATATTTATTCACATATATATAATGAATATGTCTGATGTTGATAAGTTCTATGTTCACGGAATGCCTCAAAAATAAGGTGACATTTGAGTGGAGACACGAAGGAACGAGCCATGTGAGTATTTGGTAAAGGATATTGCAGACAGGAAAAGTCAAGGCCTTGAGGCAGGAAAGAGCTGGAATGTTCACAGAGCAGAAAAAGTGGCTGCAATGCCTGGAACAGAGTGAGATGTTGTAGAGCCATATAAGATAAGGTCAGAGCCGGGGACGGTGGCTCACGCCTGTAATCCCAGCACTTTGAGAAGCTGAGGTGAGTGGATCACGAGGTCAGGAGATCGAGACCATCCTGGCTAACACGGTGAAACCCCTTCTCTACTAAAAATACAAAAAAAAAAAGCCAGGCGTGGTGGCATGGCACGTGCCTGAAGTCTCAGCTACTTGGGAGGCTGAGGCAGGAGAATTGCTTGAACCTGGCAGGCGGAGGTTACAGTGAGCCGGGATCGCACCACTGCACTCCATGCCTGGGCAACAGAATGAGACTTCATCTCAAAAAAAAAGAAAAAAAGGCAAGGTCAGAGAGATGGGAGAGTGTGTGAGTGAGGGGTGTGCGTCTCTGCATGCACATAGGCAGGCAGGGCCAAGCCTCCATCTCTTTAAACTTCATTTACTCTCCCCTCTCCTGCTATGCTTCCTTTTCTACTAGACCCTTGGCTTTGTTGACAGTTGGTGGTTTTGTCCAGATATTTTTTCCTGATGGTGCCAGTCCCTGGAGGGTGTGGGAAAAGACTAGGGAGAAAGAATTCAGGGTTTTTAAACTGCTCTCTGTATGTTTTCAGGGAGTGGGAATGGGAATCGAAAAAAAAAAAAAAAAAAAAGACAGGCTTTGAGTTAATAAAGAGCCTACAAGACATACAAATCTTTCCTTTGATAATATCAAACAACTCTTCATGCCTAAATTTGGTGCAATTTTTTTTATCTTTTTTGAGACAGAGCCTCACTCTGTCACCAGGCAGCAGTACAGTGGCACAATCTCGGCTCACTGCAACCTCCACCTCCCAGGTTCAAGAGATTCTTCTACCTCAGTCTCCTGAGTAGCTGGGATTCCAGGTGCGAGCCACCATGCCTGGCTAATTTTTGTATTTTTAATAGAGACAGGGTTTCACCATGTTGGACAGGATGGTCTCAATCTTTTGGCCTTGTGATCTGCCTGTCTCGGTCTTATTTTTATGCTTGCAATCTTTGTCTAATTTATGTTTAGTTTTAGTGTTTATTTGATTTTTACTAATATTTAAATCTATGTTTTATAAAGCTACAGAGTAACATATACAAAACAATTAACAATTAACATGAAATAGCAGGTCCATTATCTTTCCTTTCCCCAAACCCTTACTATCCATGGGCCAGTAAGGAACATTTGCTCTCATACATTTTTACACTTACTGAAAACAAACAATTTCTATAGATTTGAGAAGCAAATTAGACATTGTTCTGGTTGCAGAATATTATGGGCTGTTTAAATATCAGGTTGGAGGATTAATATAGGTAGATGATGCAAGCATAGATTTTTGAATTTGCCAGAATTTTGTACAGAGTTGAGAAGAGTCAGTATTTAGAATTCAAGATTTTGTTACTCAATATAAATAATTACAAGATGAAGTTAGAAATTGATTCTGATTTTTTATTTTTCATAAGAAACTGGCATGAGCAGTAGTTTATTATTTGCCAGAAAAAAAAATCTGTGCCAATTACTTGTGAGAATATAATTACTATAGAATTTGGTACATTCTATGTCTCTCCATCATCTCCTACTACTACTCACACCCTGGATACACTAGGGCTGGATTTAATCTTATGTGATGTAGAGGTTCATTTAGAAACTCAATATTGAACTAAATCCTTTGTAAATAATGAATTTTAAAATGAACTAATTTGTCCTCAACACTTGAGATTAGGGTAATCACTCTGTCAGAATGTATGTACAGTAGAGATAAAAGGCATTTAAGCAGTAAAGGCTGATAATTCTATTTTCTTCTATGAACCGTTAATGCTTATGCCCCAGGAGGACTATAGTATGAACATCCATTTGAGGTTTCCTTTATGACTCTTGCAGATTCAAGCTGGACTGTGCATGTTGGCTTACAATAAAGAGTGACGTAAATCAGGAAAATCATCAGTCAAATTTTGATTGTTTAAGAGAATTAATGCCATTGGTTCTATTTTTTACAGCATAGTTCTCTATTTCCCATGTCCTCTAACTTAGCTTCTCAGCACAGGAATAAAAATTACTGAATTTTATTAATGGGTAATGTGTTTGGTAGTGGCTTTTCATTACATTTTCACAGGGTGTCTTGAGATTTGAGATTATTTTGATTATTATTTTACAATTGTGAGACATGCTTGTAAATGGAGAAACTTGGGTGGGGTTGAGAGTGAGAGAGAAAACTGACTGACTTAGTAATGACCACAAGATGTCCTTTGTACATGGATGCAAAGTAGTGAAGCAGTCCCAGGCAGGGTGACTTGGAGGCTTTTTCTTTCCCTCTTGGAGGTGACTGTCTGTTCCAATTCATCCATCCATCTATGCATCTTTTCTTACATCAGTCCCTCAAACAACACAAATTATAAGCTGAAGCTCTGGCACCTGGAAAACAAGCCTAGTTCTCATGTCCCCCTGGGGACAAATCTACAGCCTGACCAATGGGAGTATCACCAATGGAGGTGTCAATTTGGTAAAAATGGAGGGATGGTGGGCCTAGTGCATCTCCTTACTTAAGGAGGGGCTGCATCATCTCAGGGAACTCCATTCATGCCTGTTCTCAGCCTTGTTATTGATTTGTCATCATGCCAGTCCATATCACACCCCTCATCATCCTACTCACAAAAAGAGCACACAGATAGCTGTAGAAAGACAGAGATTGTCAAACAAGCATCTCTCTCTCTTACACTTACATTTGAACAAGAAAGTAAAAATAGAATGTGAACTATTATGTATTGTGTGTAACAAATTACCACAAACTTAGCAGGTTAAAACAATGCACACTTACTATCTCACAGTTTCTGTGGGTTAGGAGTCCAGGCATAGCTTAGCTGGGTCCTCTATGAGGCTATAATCAAGGTGTTGGTCAGGGCTGTTCTCATCGAGAAGGCCCGATTTGGGATGGGTCCATTTCTACATTCCTTCAGTTCTCGGCAGAATTCATTTCCTCGCAGCTGTAAGATGGAGGTTCCTGACTTCTTGCTGGTTGTCAGCTGGGGTCACGCTCAGCACCTAGAAGCTGCCCACAGTTCTTTGCCACATGGTCTTCTTCATAGGCCATCCCACAGCATGGCAGCTGACTTCTTCAAAGCCTGTAAGGGGAGGAGGGGATGGTTAATGGGTACCAAGAAATAGTTAAAATGAATGAATAAGACCTACTGTTTGAGAACACAATAGGGTGATTATGGTCAATAATAATTTAATTGCACATTTTAAGATAAAGAGTGTAACTGGGTTGTTTGTAATTCAAAGGATAAATGTTTGAGATGATGGATACCCCATTCTCCATGATGTGCTTATTTCATATTGCATGCCTATATCAAGACATCTCACATACTCCATAAATATATACATCTTCTATGTGCCCACACAAAAAGAAGCCTGGAAGAGGGAGCATCTCCACTATCAGCCTACTAGCAAATGAAAATTTAAATAATGTACCATAATCACAAGCATGATAACCCCTCACCTTTGCTATAGACTAAAGGCTACAAGTCCAGTTCCTCTTCATCACTCAAGGGGAGGGGATTGCACAAACACACAAACAACGGGAGTCAAGGATCATGGCAGCCACCTTAGTCTGTTTGCTTAGAAGATATTTTTACTTATTATATTTCATCTTGTTCCCCAAAAAGATGTGGAGTGGATTATGGATAAGGCAGACCCTTGCACTGTCATAGAAATGTACAGTAAACTGAGCAGTAATTTTTGCTGTATATAGATCACTCTGGAATACTTTGGCCAATTCCAGAAAAAGTAATCATGAAATGTAGTGGAATAAGCATCATGTTTTAATATACCAAATGAAAAATTAAGTGGGATTTAGACAATTAAGATCACATTGAGTAGTGAATGGCTCTATGCCAATGCTAATCTTTTTTTTTTCTAGACAACATTTCACTTTTCATTTCCTACTCTCCAAAAACCATGTTCTCCACCCGCTTCATGACCTTATGACAGGAAAATCCCCTTCATTCTGCCATTACTGCCCATACCAGCATGGGTTTGGCATCAAAACCACACAATCACTCATAGAAGAGACACTGACCATATATTGACATGGACCGTCTGTCCATGACTACCACTGCCCTGGGCATTGCCATTGTCACTCTGTCCAGCCTGGGCTTCGGTGAGACCACTGTCTCAGGCTTAGCCAACCCAGTTGATCCAGCCTCTTCTCACTACTCTTAACTGGTTCCTCCATCTGCTACCTATTTACCTATGGTGGCAACTTTCTGCTACTTATCAGCTACTTATCAGTTTTCCAGTTCAGTAAACTTGACTAACTTTGGTATTTAGGCCATGTTCCAAAGTTGAGATTTTTGTATATGTCATTTCAATAGAGCTTGTAAATGGGCTTACTGAGACATTTAAGACTGTGTTGGAAAACATAGAATTTAGATTTACCTGAAATTGGATTATATTTAAAGATCCATTGCTATTGCTAATGGTTTATCCCAGGTATTTTTATAACCTAGATACTTTTATGTCATTGTTTTGCTATATGTGATGCAAATTATGACTCATGTTCTATCACTGTAATTTCATTTGCTAATCTCAGTTTAAATTCATGACCACCTACGTTAAATGGACCCTTGATATTGCCATGCTATCCTGCTTATTCTCTAGTCAATTTACTCTCTCATTTCATAGACAACTATTTCACACACAACTATTTCACACCTTCTTCACTCATCTCAAACACTTCCTTCCCTATTATTCTCAGTGGATGACTGGGTTTTCTATTTCACTGAGAAAACATTAGAATAAGTCAGCCACAAATTCTCACCACATCTCCCAAATTACCTTGTGCCTCTAACCCTGCACTCTGCCTTCCCTCCATTTGCTGTGGATAAACTGTCTGTGCTAGACCCACCTCCTCTTATCTACTCAAAAATATTACTCCAGCAATGGCCATTCTTTCTCCTGCATCATTCATTTTTCCCACTCTATTGAATCATCTCCACTGGCATATAGCCAAACTATAATATCTTTCATCTTTAAACATCTTCCCTTGTTCCCACATCTGCCGAAAGCCACTATCTTTTATCTATGCTCGCCTCTGTTACAAAATGCTTCAAAATACATGTCTCTACTCATTGAGCCCATACCTTTCCTCTGATCTCTCTTGATCCCTCTCCAGTTAGGCTTCTAATCCCATCACTTCTACCCCTCAAAGCTCTTGTCAAAGGGTCTAGTGACTACTTCATTTTCTAATCCACTGATTGATTTTAAGTCCCCATCTTCTTAGGCCTGAGTGATATTTGACAGAGGTGACTCCTGCTTACCTCATTCACTTGGCTGCACTCAGTCTTGGTTCTCCTCTCACCTCACTTGCCCCTACAATTTCCTTTGCTGGTCCCTCCCCATTTTTCTTTCCTCTAAATGTTGGAGTACCCTAAAATCTCATCCTGAAAATTCTTCCTTCTCTATCTCACTGTCTTGATTATGTCTCTCAGCGCTAAATACAGTCACCTGGCTTTAATATCATCTATACACACACAAATAAAAAAATTCAATCTCTGGCTTGAACTTCTTGAAGGGCACACTCATATGTCCAGACAACTTTCTGACATCTCTGAATGGATGTCTAAAGAGCATCTCAAACTCAACATACCCAGAACAAACATTCTGGTTTCTATCACCATCGAACATTCTGAACCATCTTGAAAACTCAGTAAATAGCAAGCTCATTATTTTAGTTCGTCGGGCTAAAAACCTTGCCATCATCTTTTTTTTTTTTTTTTTTTTTTTTTTTTTTTTTTTTTTTTCAGAGTCGCTCTGTCACCCAGGCTGGAGTACAGTGGCGAGATCTTGGCTCACTGCAAGCTCCACCTCCCGGGTTCATGCCATTCTCCTGCCTCAGCCTCCCGAGTAGCTGGGACAATAGGCGCCCGCCACCACGCCTGGCTAATTTTTTGTATTTTTAGTAGAGACGGGCTTTTACCATGTTAGCCAGGATGGTCTCCATCTCCTGACCTCATGATCTGCCTGCCTAGGCCTCCCAAAGTGCTGGGATTACAGGCGTGAGCCATCGCGCCCGCCCCTTGCCATCATCTTAAGTCCTGTTCCTCTTACATGCCACAGCTATCCAATAGCAGATTCTGCTGACTTTCACTTTTAAAATATGTCCAGAATACAACCAGCTCTGAACACTTCTCTCCACTTCCCACACTCCTGTCCAGGTCTACCTCATCATGAAAGCTCCCTAATGGCTCTCCCTTATTCTACTCTAGCCTCCTTGTAACCTATAGCCACACACAGACAGAACAGTTCTTTTGCCACGTAAGTCAGAGAATGTCACTCTTCCGCTCAAGACTTTCAGAAGGCTTCACCTCATTCTGAATAAAAGCTAAGTCCTTCCAGAGCCTAAGCCTCTCCTTTCCTACCCCTCTTTCCCTTTCTCATTATGTTGCCTCCTCTTTTGAAACGCTCTTCCCCCAGATAGCTACTAACTTGCTCTCTCACTTCCAACAAATCTCTCTTAAATTTCGCCTTAGCATAGGTACCTCCCCAGGCCAACCTATATATAATCACACTCCCCATCCCCCAACATCTTTCTTAACCTGCCCCCTTTTTCTTTACATTATTAATTGCCACCTGACACATTTTGTTTATGTGTATGTTTCTACCTCCTTCAACTACAATATAAGGTCCACAAGGACAGACATTTGTTGTATTCAGCACTGTGAATCCAGTGCCTGGAAGAAATAGTAACATGTACAGCAGTAGCCACTCAATGATTATTTGAAGAATAAAAGAATTCAGTAACACATTACATTTGAAAGAACATTCCATTCATCAACAATGACAAAAAAATAAATATCAGTTGTGCCAGCCACCTAAAGGAAAAGTAGAAGTTACATGAATCAGCACCACAATGTTTCTGACACTCTAGACAAGAATAGGAAGCAAGCAAAGACATGAAACTGGAAATATTTGTGACATGTTTGGGTAAAAATTAGGAAGCCAATTTCTTTACTCAGAGGCTTTGCATATAGAAGCAAAAGATTACAGAGTTGGAAAGGTGGGGGCCATAAGTGAAAGACTAAGAAGCTGGGATTTGGTTTCTCATCTCATTGGTCTATTAGGCAGCAAAGAGGATCCTCCTTCATGGTCCCATCACATCCATTGCACATCTTAGTCTCTGCACTTCCCATGCGATAATAATCGAAGGTCACATACATGTGTAAACTTAAAGGATGTCTGACTCCACCAGAATGTAAACTCCCCTAGCATGGGAACTATGCCTTGTCTGCAGTTTTCTTTGTTTTACACCCTTACATGGCATAGTAACAACACTTGAGTTGATGCTCAGTATATAAGCCCCAACTAAACATATTCATTTAGTTAGTTGAATGAATGCACAGCTGGATGAATGAATTAATGACTCTCACTAAGTGTTTGTTCATTTGAACTGAAAGCAGCTGAAAGTCCTTTACCTGAAGAATAGCTTTTTGATTTAAAATACATTAAATATACACACATATAAAGCAATAATAAAATGGAGATACTTTTCAGATCAACAATAATACAACTCATAGGTTATCTTAGCGCAGAAGTGTAAAACAGCTCTGTGAGAATTCATCTTCAGCTCAGTCCAGGATGTCTTGGTAATTTACAGGACCCATTCCCCTTATGTTTGCATGAACCATAATGAAATTTGCCACCAAATGTCTTTGGATGTTTTTAATGAGAAAAAATGGTAGTGTTGGTGATGGCCCAGCTGTTTTCGTGCCTGGCACAGTGCCTTGCCTACAATAGGTACTCAGTAATAGTCAGTGGAATGAAGTGAGAGAGAGAAGGAATAAATGAGTTCACGAATTTGCCTGCCTGTGTCTCAGCATTCCTGTATCTCAGCAGAGAATTCTACGCAGGAGGGGCTGTGATGATGGAAACAACCCATCCTCCGTGAGCATTTAGCTTTTTGCTGCTCAGAGATGGGTTAACACTGACTAATTACCCAGCTGTGACTCATAAGTGAGAGGCGGATGGAATTTAGGCAGCAGAAAAACTAGGAGGGAAAAGTTTTCAAGGATTATGCTGAGGGTGAGGAGTCAGGTGGGCACATGAGAAAGACAGAAACCCAGCTGTGGACCTGTGAGCTGGGGACTAGGCCATCCCTTACACAGTGCCGAGTAGAACACAGACACAGAGCTTAGGAAAGTGTCAGCGAATGTTTCCACAAGTGCTCCTTAGTCACCTCAAGGCTTCTGGACACATTCATCGTCTTCCCTCCCACAGATGGCCCATCACTGTTGTCTGCAGAGTGATTCATTGTCAGGGTGAAAATCTTAGGAAATTGTCTTCACACAAAAAATCTGCTCCCTAGCTCAAAACATTCAATAACTCCTCCACCCCAGGAGACACATTTTTTTTCTCCTATCTATAGTCTTCCACAGTCTTTTTTTTTTTCAGTGATTTGTATGAACACATACTACATATATTACCTTCAAGTCTGTGCAGCCTTTGCCTTTCATCCTGTTGAGCAGCTTTTCCCTCAACCTTCTTGTAAGCTTCTGGATAAATCACTCTCATTCTCTTTCCAAACACTGCATTTGAACTTAGTGAAGTTAGGCTGTTTCATCTTTTCTTCCCTTTTTTTTTGAAGGGGTTCATATTCTGAAGAAAAGTCTACAAATCATTCCTTCATCTAATTCAAAACCCAACATGTCACTTTACAGTTGAGTTTCCTCGAGAGACTCTGCCATGGCTCCATGGAGGATGTCCAGGTCCTGAGGTCACTCTGCGATGTGTCAGAGGAGAGAAGGAAGGGTATCTGGAACCATGCGGCAGGATTAATGGAGTCCAAAGGAAGAAAATGGCAGGGAAAGAGGGAGAATTCTGGGACTGGATGTGTCAGAAGTGGGAGAAGTATGAAGAAACTGGGCGTGACTAAGAGAGACTCTGATTTGACACAAGAAGGCATTTTTTAAAACCCCAACATTTTTAAAGAAGCTATAAATTCATAGGGGATTTTTTAATATGGCAAAGTGGTTTAGCCAATGTCCATTCGCCCAGTCCCTTGTCCTTCTGTGTCTCTTTTTGCACATCCATTCACAGTAAGGTCTCTGGTTTGTTTATTCTGTTCTTCCCATTTCAGAGACATGTTAACTGTGGGCAAGTCATTTCACCTCTGAGGGTTCCCATTTCCTCAACTGAAAAAATGAGGGAAATGGAGGATTGCTTGCTAAGATCCCTTCTAATTTGTCAGTTAATTGATGTTATCATGACAGGCATCCCCTGTCAGATCCCCAGAGCTTCAAAGTGAATTTCTCACCACTTATGAGCCCAGGAACCAATCCCCTCCATGCTGGGGGCAGCCCCTGTGTGCATGTGGAGTTGAGCTGCCTGGATTCCAGTGCAAGACTCCCACGGCTGAGGGGAGGGAAGCTTGTGGAAGGGAGTGATTAGCACTGACCTGAGTCTGAGGACAGGCTCTGCCGCTGTCCAGATGTGTGAGCCCTCTCACTGAGCCTCACTGCTCCGTCATGTGAGGCTGGACCACAGCAAGCCACCTGAAGCACTTAGTACGGTAACCAGCACGTGGGGAGCACTGAATACCTGTCATCTGTTTCTGTAGTCTTTGTAATGATCATCATCATCACCATCATCATGAAATTGCCACAACTTTAATCCAGGAATACTAGGAAGGGCTCCTGCCTCCATTTTGTAGAAATGTCAGACTTTAATAAAAAGAAATCCAGGGGAGTGTAAATTAGTTCAACCATTGTGGAAGACAGTGTGACGATTCCTAAAGGATCTAGAACTGGAAATACCATTTGACCCAGCAATCCCATTACTGGACATAAACCCAAAAGATTATAAATCATTCTACAATAAAGACACATGCACACCTATATTTATTGAGGCACTATTCACAATAGCAAAGACTTGGAACCAACCCAAATGTCCATCAATGATAGACTGGATTAAGAAAATGTGGCACATACACACCATGGAATACTATGTAGCCATAAAAAAGGATGAGTTTATGTCCTTTGCAGGGACATGGATGAAGCTGGAAACCTTCATTCTCAGCAAACTATAACAACATCAGAAAACCAAACACCATATGTTGTCACTCATAAGTGGGAGTTGAACAATGAGGACACATTGACTCAGGGAGGGAACATCACACACTGGGGCCTGTCGGGGAGCAGAGGGCTGGGGGACGGATAACATTAGGAGAAATACCTAATGTAGGTGATGGGTTGATGGGTGCAGCAAACCACCAGGGCATGTGTATACCTATGTAACAAAACTGCACGTTCTGCACATGTAACCCAGAACTTACAGTATAATAAAAAATAATAATAATAAAATAAAAAGAAATTGAGTTGACTACCTCTTTTGAGTCTATATATTTGGAGTGGTAGGTATGATCAGAATCTATGTGTGATGTAACTGTTGCTTATGAAAATTAATCCTTCCCACCTCCCTTCATCCTCCATCTCAGGTGACAGACAGGGAACTTCTTTAAATTCTTGTCATAAGAGCTAATGGTAATAACATACTTTCAGATTTTTAAAACTGAGGCATAATTTGGGAAGTCAGTATCTTCAAATATAACAGAAGGGCAACTATAATATTAAAACACTGTATTAAAATTAAATGTTTATCAAGGGGAACAAAGAATGGGGATATTCAGTGAGTTACTTAAAAGTGAATGTTGTAGTTATTACCTGAGCATGAAAATGCAGAAGGAAAACATTAAAACCATTTTAAAGGAGTCTGGAAATTTAGCATAACATAGGCAGGAAATCATATTTTTTGTGGTTGTTCATAAAACGTCTTGCAACCATTGCTGGATTTTTTTTCATTCTCCTCGGTGGTGGGGTTGGAACAAAAGGGACACTAGAAATGCAACTTTTTGTTCAGCAGCAACATCTGAAAGCAAAGCCTTTGTCAAGGCAGTTATTTTAGTCTATTATTAATATGTCATCTGTGGGGTGATTCTCCTTGTTCTAGGCTTGATCTTGTACTAATCCCTCTTCCCAAGATTATGCTGTGGAGCCCTAAGGAGTTAAAAGAAAAAAAAGTGGGCTTCGCTGGCAGGAACAAAAATAGGGGTAGAGAGGAGTGAAAGTTCTGATTAATTAGGTCAACTGCAAATAGTTGCAGTAGCACCTAAGCATCCTGTTACAGCACCCAGCTCACAGCCCACCTGCACCCAAGCATTCTGTCTGCAAGCATTCAGCTTAAGCAGCACAACCTTGTAAGATTCCCCTCCAGCCTCTGCCTCTTGGTAGACAGCCTTCTTTCTGCTCTCTTGCTTGCTGCTCCCTTGCAATGTATCTCCCCCTTTTCTCTGAATAAATTTGCCTTTCTACACTCATCACTGTCTTGGTAAATCCCTTTACCACCTGTGCATTGGCCTTAGACAGTCATTGACCATGACAGTACCTGGAGCATGGCACCTGGTTGTCTTTTGATCCAGGACCAGCAGAGTTTTTCACATCACTTAATAGTTGAATCTTTGCTATTTGCCTTCCTGGGATAAATATATTTGCCAGAGGCAAAGTATTCCATAACAAAATGACTTACTAGAGTTGCCTTCTCATATTTATTCTGAGTCCTTAAAGAGTTACTAACATTATTGATGAAAGAATTAGATCATTGGATTATGAAAAGAAAAAAAGACCACCTTTTTTCGCTTTTTCTTAGTTTCTGCTCCTTTAAAAAAAAATTTTGACTCCTTATGACTACCAGCAAGATTTCATAATCTGTATTATTATTTCAGTGTGCCAAAAATAATTGCTACATTTTAAAAGTAAAATTGGCTTTTCAAGCCACTATTATTTTTAAGGCTCCATATTCTTATAAAAGGACCTATTATCACTTAGTCTTGCCATATTTCTGAGTTTTTGAAAACTGTTTTAAAGGTGAAAAGACATTTTTTTAAATACTTAAAGCCATTCTTATTTCTACTGAGAACATTAAATATGTATTTAATATGTATTTAAAGGAACACACCTTTTTCTGTCCTAAGAAAATCATAGAAAGTATAATTAAAGATAAAAGCAGCTAAAGCAAGTTCACCACACAGAAAGCCTATTGGAAAGTGCTTAATGGATTGGACTCTGACGTGATTAATGGCCAGATCCTTACATTGTTTCTATTTAGCCTTAAATACACTGCCTAAAGTGCCTATGAAGGAGAGATAAAGATGACCAACCCAAGACCAGGTGCGGTGGCTCAGGCCTGTAATACCAGCACTTTGGGAGGCCCAGGTGGGCAGATCACTTGAGCCCAGTAGTTCAAGACCAGCCTGGGCAACATGGCAAAACCCCATCTCTACTAAAAACACAAAAATTGGCTAGGTGTGATGGTACAACCCTGTAGTCCCAGCTAAAAGGGAAGCTGAGGTGGGAGGGTGGCTTGAGCCTAGGAGGCGGAGGTTGCAATCAGCTAAGATTGCGCCACTGAACTCCAGCCTGGGTGACAGGAATGAAACTTTGTCTTTCAAAAAAAAAAAAAAAAAGACATACCCAAATGCCTGGGGAAGAATACCTCACCAACAACAGTTCCCAGAAAACATTGGTTTTAAAAGTATCTGCCTAGTATAAAGGAAAGAAATAAAATTTGTGTTGATGCTTATCTCCGAATCTTTAAACAAATTATATAATTTCTGTATGTGTCCATATGTGCTACTCTTTACACTTGGAAACCTTGATGAGTCTATGGTCTCCTACCTTTTTTCCTGAAATGTTATAAGAAAAAATTAAGAGGTAAATGTAAGAGACCTGAAGGTTTTCAGAAATAAAAGTGCTGGAAATGCATCTGTACTTGGATGTCAGATTCATCTCAGGCTTCACAGGGTAAAAACTGTGCTCCCAGTCCTTCCTCATGGCCCTATACCCCCACCACAGGCTTCCTGGTTGATGGAAAAGCTATACCACCAGTTGCTCAGACAAAATGTTTGACATCTTTCTCTCAATCCATCACTAAATAATTGTCTAGTCTACCATCAAAATATATCCAAAATCTGTTCACTCCTCACTGCCACCCTGGTCCAAGTCTCTGCATTCTCTCCTGATTTATCTCCTTGCTTCTAACTTTTTGCTTTCTCTCCAGTCTATTCTTAGTACAGCAGCCAGAATGACACATCAAATTGTGTCACTTCTTTGCTTAACATCTTCCAGTAGCTTCCTATTTCTCTCAGAGTAAAAACTTAACAATGGCAAACAAGATCATAAAATTGGCCCAATTGGCCCACAGAATTGATGTTTCTGGTTGCCCTCCCAGTCTTAAAACTTGAGAAAGTTACGTTTGTCTTATCTAAGTTCCTTTCTCCAGAAATCAACAATCTGGCTTCCCAGATAGTATCAAGTAACTGAAACTTACCAGATCACCTCATCTGCACAATGAGGAGCTAGACGCCCTCACTTATCACAATTGTCTAACCAATCGCCTGCTTCCTGTTGATCAACTCTACTTCCTTATCCGTGTTTAATTCCTGTTTTCCTGCATGTAGTTACATTTCTTCCCTGCTATATAAACCCCTGATTTTAGTCAGGGAGATGGATTTAACACTCATCTCCCATTTTCTTGGCTGCAGCACCCAGATAAAGCCTTCTTCCCTGGCAATGCGTATTATCTCAGTGATTGGCTTTCTGTGCAGCAAGCTGCAGGACCTAGACTGAACCCCTGGTGTTTCAGTAACAGATTTTGGTTCCCTGACCTGAAAGTCTTTGCTTGTGTCTCAGCTACTGTGGGCTGGAAGAGTTTCAGAAGCCCTCCTTAGCAGCTGTGCAACCCTTTTTTGGCCAGAAGGGAGTCTAGGTCTCTTTCTCTGCAGCCCCACCACTGGTGGCCCCAACCTTGTTCCTAATTGCCTAGAAAGAACAGCCTTTGAAGACATCTGCATCCAGATAAGTGAGTGTCGAGTGTCCTTTGTGGGCCCCGACAACAGGATTTGCCCCTCTCAATTTGGAAAAAAAGTTGAAGGAATTTCTGTATGCAGATTGAACAAGCCCAGCTACTAAGAGAGAAGCACTCTGTTTCTATTTGGACACTCATGGAGATTTGTGTGTAATTGTTGTGTGTGTGTCCAGGCAAGTGAATGTCTTTTGTGGGTACCAGACAACAGGTTTAGCTCCTCTCAACTTGGGACATTTTTGAGGAATTTTTCTTTGCAGGTTGATCAAGCCCAACTGATGGAGAGAGGAAGCACCCTGACTGCTTCAGTTTGGTTGCTCTTGGTGCTTGTTTTTTGCTAAGGCACTGAGATTGTGTTTTGTTATTATTTGTGCATGTGTCAATATGGTCATGGGAAATCAGAATTCAATAGACTGATACTCTTTTGTAATACTGTTTGGTCCCAATATTTGTTGGAATCTGGAGTTTGCTGTTGAATAGAAAAGTGAGATGGAGTTCCATGTATTCTAAGCTTTTATGCTGCTGTTCTAAGCATAGGTAGGCCTGGTCAGTAGGTTCCAGGTGGTGTTTTTCTGTGATGCTGTTTGCCTCCAGTGTTCTTCGGAGTCTGGGGATGTTTGCCTTTCCAAATCAAACTGCCATGGAAATTGCTTTACCCAAAATTCTGGTGCAGATCCTTCATTGGATTACCTATCATGCCTTTCCAAATCAAACTGCCATGGAAATCACTTTACCCAAAATTCTGGTGCAGATCCTTCACTGGATTACCTATCAGGACAAAGTCTGGCCATGTGAACACATTCATAGACCACTGAGTTTGTATTGCTATCTCATGGCTAGAATTCCGAAGTAAAAGCTGTTGGATCTTTGTGTGTGTGTGTGTGTGTGTACATACATCTGGATGTTGTGTTGTTTTTATAGGATACCAATACAGCTTATAAATAAAAGAGTGCTCATAAATAAATAAGTCCAAGCAATTTTTAAGTTCACATGATTTAAGTAAATCTTTAATTAAAAAGCTGGCTTAAAAATTATTGGTAAAATAAAAAACAGAAATATCTTCAGAATTGTCAGCATTTTTTCTGACTTTATATTTGTCTCTGCTAGATATTTTGAGTGTCAGAGTTTGACACAAAAGGTTATAAAACTTATTAGTCCAGCCAAAACAAAATTGTCTTTGTTTATGTGACTTTGTTTGACAAATAAGACTAATTTAATGTTGTTTGTTTAATAAAAACGGCTGGATCTTCTGAGTTGTTGGCAAAAACACTCATGTATCTAGCTTTGAAGTTTTTACTTAGGTGACCATCTGATACTAACAGACTATAAATATGGTTGAAAATGAAATAATTTGGAATGATGACTAGCTTTGTCTTATATTTCAGTTTCAAGAAATAATCTGGATAAACTGTTAAAAAGAAAAAATTGAGTACATGTAAATGGGATAAATGCTTGTAGGTGAACTTTTTGTATAATTAAAATCTTACAGTTATTTTGGATTGAATAATAGATGCTCCTTGGATATTTGGTTCATTTCCAATTAAGAAAGGGTTACAATATGGGGAAATACGCTTATTAAAATTGTGGCGTGTTCTTAGCGATCAAATACTAATATCTGATAGACCAGGATTTTTTGCATCCTAGGTTTTCACTAAACTTTAAGGTTACTATGAATGAGAATTGTAATTAATATATTATTCTGTATTTAAAATGTGCCAAAAAAGATGTATCCTTAATGAAAAAAAGAATAATTTTGTCTAATTCAGAAGTTATCTAAAGGTTGATTCAAATTATGGACTATGGTAAATTTTGTCCTAAAATAAAATGACTGGTTATTTTTTAAAAATAAAATTTGGAACAAAACAGAAGGTCCAACTGATATGGACAGGACATAGGGAAATACTGGGTAGAAGAGGGTGGTTCCCCGGCAAAGGCCCCACCATCAAACCTAGAAACCCGTGGCCCTAAATAAGGACAGACATTCCTGTTTTTGTGCCCAAAAGTTGCCTTCTTGTCCACCATGCCCCCACATCCTGTACTCATATAAACCCCAGACCCTAGGCTCCAGCAGCAGGAGACAAGCAGACAAACAGAAGAGCAGAAGAGTGGCAGAGAAGGAGAGAAAAGAAGGAACATCAGGAAGACTTCAGCTGGGGATGGTCGGAGAATCAGCCACTGGACGGCCAAACTCCAGGAGAGGATCGTCTTTACACTCCATTTCATTTCTAGTTCCCCATCCATCCTACTGAAAGCCACACCAACCCCCCAGTGAAACCCCCACATTCACCATCCTTCAAGTCCTTGTGTGACCTGATGCTTCCAGGACTCTGGACAAGAACTTGGGATACAAAAAGCTGTCACACTGGCCCTCTGCCCTTGCAAAAAGACAGAGGGTCCACTGAGTTGGTTAACACTTAAGCTGTCCATGGACAGAAAGGCTAAAAGAGTGCATTGTAACACACGCCCACTTGGGTTCTAGGGGTCACAGGCTCCCAGCACTGGGCACTGCAGTGGGGCTGGTGCCCAGCATCCTGGCTCCTGCACCTGTCCACCTGTGTGTTCCCCCTCCCATAAATGGTTTGAGCAGTGCTATCACCAAACAGACAAGCCACACCCCTGTTGCACATCCTGCGAGGGGGTCAGGGGAACTCTCCGTTTCACAAGCATGTCATAGATGGTCTGTGTAAGTCATATGTAGCGTTTTTCCTCTTTCTCTGTGTGTCTGTTGCCATGAACATATGAAAAAATTAGAAAGTTGAAAATATTAGATAGCAAAATTTTATTTAAAACCTGACAGACAGTTGGAAAAAGTTGGCTAATCCACATATCTCATAGTTAAAGCTCTTAGTCTTGATAAAGGTAAAATAAGAAATATTATAAAGAAACATATTGGTAGTTTGGAAACTATTTTTAATACAGTTAAACATAAAGCCATATTTAGCATGGAGTCAGATTTCACATGCATGTTTGCATTGCTGTGTTTCACACTGTATTTGTTATTTTGCATAGATAGTACTAGCACTAAAATACTTACCAGTCAAATGCCTAAAGTAAATTTCTAAATTGCACAAAAGGTATAGTTGTGTTGGTGGAATTAAAGACATTAATTTGTGTACCAGGAACAAAATATCTGTCATGCGTTTTTTAGGCTCTGAATAACACTGTGGCCTCCAAGGTAAATTCAGTAGGATAAAAATTTGAGGTTGGTTTCCTGTTTATTTGTTCTTTGCTTCTAATTTTCATTTATTTGCCGTTTGTTCTCCTTTGGATTTTACTTATATATACATATATAAGACCATTCTTTTCTGGTTTCTAATGGAAGGCTTGTATTTGGCTCTGTGAACAGTGATTTTGTTTCCTATGCATTTCCAACAATTCATCATTTGTTCATTTTAACTAAAATTCCTAAGCTACCTTTGTCAAGCCTCCCAAAATTGGTAGAGCACACCAGCTATTTAAAATTTGATGGGGTTTTCTTATCTCTGACAATCTATAGAGCTACAAGAGCTTTAAGGTTCCAAGCAATAAATTTTTAGAATACTTATCTTTATAGGTTCTGAACAGAAATAGCACATTATTTTGTTATTTGAAAAAGTAAGTGAGAGGCTAGGCATGGTGGCCTATGCCTGTAATCCCAGGACTTTGGCAGGCTGAGGCAGGCATATCACTTGAGGTCAGGAGTTCAAGACCAGCCTGAAAAATGTGGTGAAATCCTGTCTCTACTAAAAATACAAAAACAAAATAGCCAGGTGTGGTGGTGCACACCTGTAACCCCAGCTACTCAGGAGGCTGAGGCAGGAGAATCACTGAAACCCAGGAGGCAGAGGCTTCAGTGAGCCAAGATGGTGCCACTGCACTCCAGCCTGGGTGACAGAGTGAGACTCCTTCTCAAAAAAAAAAAGAAAAAAGAAAAAATAGGTGTGAATAAAAATGTGTAAATAGTGTCTGTTTCCAAGGAAATTCAATTAAATCAATAATTTCAGCTGGTTTCAGATCTTTCCCTTTGGGTAATGAGGAAAATCCATGATATGGGTACAAAGTTTTAATGTTTAGGAAGGATTAGCCTTGTACTTAAAGAAATTATACTGACTTGGATTTCTCTCAAGCTCCTTTACTTGTATTTACCACTATCAAAATTAAGTGACATTCACTTAGATTAAATAACAATAAAAATATGAGACTTTTCAGTGATTTTTGATCCCTGAAGCCTTTTATCACTATTGTGTCTTCATATGTGTACTTGAAAACAAAATATAAACATGTTGCACTGGCCGGAAGATTCTAATGGTGAAAGTTACCTGAACAGTTGTCAGTACTGTATCTAGAAACCAATCCTAAAAATGTGTGATGATGCTCTTTTTAAAATAGCTGAAAAGAAATTGTGGGCTTGTTCCCATTTTGTCCTTGTTTCCAAAACTGATATTTGCATTTACCATTTTTTTAATAATGGAGAGAAAAGTTAATTGTTTACTTTGATAAGTTTGACATAGGACCTATCACTTTTTTATGTTTTTGATCACAGTTCTGTCACTAGCAATGAGACATATGCAATGAGTAACCTAACTAATACAGTGTTTGAAAGTGCTGCAGCCACTGACTACTTGACACCAAATCACAGTGTTTTAATTTGTGACATGTTAGAGAAAATACTAGGACGTTCTGCAATATAAATGTCCTATTAACTAATCCTTGTGCCGTTAGTTACTGGGCTTTGACTCCTGGGTCTGGAAACGGCACTGACTCTTGTTAAATATCTAACACTGACACAAGTCAAAAGCTCATCTTTAGACCCTGGAGAAGGTGACAATCAAAATGAACTGCTTTCATGAGACACAGGGTCAGAAATTAAAACCATTCAGTCTCTCTAGGCCCAGGGACTATTATAGAAGAGGTGGGCACATGAGCTTGTCAGAGCTGACTTTGAGGAATAAGATTAATTCAGAATTTTTCTATAAAGTTAACATTAATATCAAAAGTACACGGATGCAAGGCCAGCATCTGGGCCCCTCGTGTCAGAGTAACAGGGTTTTCTTGGAACATCAATCTACTCTTTAATAGAAAATTGTAATGTTATAAAAAGTTTATGGAAATCCTACTTTATGGTCAAACTGATGTAAATTAGATAGATTTGCTTATAAAGTTCTATTAAAATTAGCTTTAACATTGATAATGGGGGTGGAGCAAGATAGCCGAATAGGAACAGCTCCAGTCTCCAACTCCCAGCGCGAAGGACACAGAAGACCGGTGATTTCTGCATTTTCAACTGAGGTACTGGAGTCATCTCACTAGTGAGTGCTGGACAATCGGTGCTGGTCAGCTGTTGCAGCCCGACCA
>NW_012114364.1:1177473-1177695 GCF_000951035.1 Colobus angolensis palliatus | reverse complement strand
GGTAAACAAAGCCGCTGGGAAGCTCCAACTGGGTGGAGCTCACAGCAACTCAAGGAAACCTGCCTGTCTCTGTAGACTCCGTCTCTGGGGACAGGGCTCAGCTAAAAAAATAACAGGGGAAGCAGCATAGACCTGTGCAGGTGCGAACGACTCTGTCTGACAACTTTGAAGAGAGCAGTGGATCTCCCAACACGGAGGTTGAGATCTGAGAAGGGACAGACT
>NW_012114364.1:1131944-1168626 GCF_000951035.1 Colobus angolensis palliatus | reverse complement strand
TGGCACAAGTATACATATGTAACAAACCTGCACGTTATGCACATGTACCCTAGAACTTAAAGTATAATAAAAAACAAAAAAAAGAGGTGGAGCCTTTAAGAGGTGATTATGCCATGAGGTCACCTTCTTTGTGAACAGAATAAAGATCCTTATTAAAGAGGCAAAAAAAAAAAAAAAAAAAAAAAAACATTGATAATATGCCGCCATGTAAGGGTAAAATTTGATTTTCTCTTTGAACAAACTTTTGTGTAACATAAATGAGATAATAAAAGATGTTTGTTTACCTTGAATAAACTGCAGGGGAAAAAAGAAGGGAGGAAAGCCAGATTTGGTTGGCTTCATGCTGTATTTAGGGCTTACTGTTTGGGAAACTGAGTCTTCTCTCCATTAAAGAGTAAACACTTTGGTTTTATCATCTTGGCTAAATGAGTATTTCATAACAACCTATGATTCTATTTTGTGATAGCAAGTGCATCAAACATTTGATAGTTCACAGACTTTCCAAAAGCAAAATTTCAAGTTCCAAATTCAGTTTTTTTGAGCTCAAACTAACTTTTTGGGGGATATTAGGTCCCCTGAAGCCCAAGAGAGACATATTTGATTTATTTGTTTGTTACAATTACACATGAAGCTTTGTCAAATATGAGGTAGTATTTGATTTTCTTTGGGTTACATGGATTTTATGATATTCTGGAAATTCTGACATGTCTTAATATAGTAATTATGATTATTATGGTAAATTGTTGTATGCCACAGAAATAACTAAATTTCCCTGGCAACTGTGTCTGTAACTATGAATGTCCTAAGACTTTTGTCATCTATGGTTGTCATTTAGTGTTGATTCCTCTCAAAAAGTGACTTATAATCAGCTACAGTCCAAGACTTGCTTCTTAGGGGAGTTCATGAAAAGGACTCTTGAATGCAGTTTTATGATAACTTTGGAGATTATGCCATAAGATTAGAGAGAAAACTTCCAGGACTGTAATTAAAATGCTGATGTGTTCATAAAAATTGCTGAACCAATATGAAGCAGAGGAGGAGACAGTTGCATGGACTAAACTGATGGAAGGCCAAAATAATTTTTAATGATGCTTTTTTGTTTGAAATATTGCTGATCCTTTTTGTTTTGTTTTTTTCGAGTCTGAAGAATTTTTTTTCTTTTGAGCTATTTATAGCCTTTAACAATTGAGTATACGCTTGTAAACAGAATTTCAGGCATATTTCTCTCTTTCTCTGCCTTATTTCTCCAGAATTTGTAAACTATTTGTGAATATTAATTCACGGTAATGTGTTTGTTTGCATACATGTAATAATAACCTGTTTTCTTTTATAATGGGACACAGCTGGAGGAACTGGTTATTCTTCCAGGGCTTTGACTGAAATGGCCTTCTGAGAGGTTCCTGCAAAGCCGCAGGCCTACATAGACAATGATTCTTGCTGCACTTTGTGTGGATAATCAGGACAAATATATGGGTCTGAAGCTTACTTTGTAAGTAGTTTGGTCCTGCTGTGATTTGCCCTTGGTGGAACTGGGGGACTGGAGAGAGAAAGACTGTGTCAAAAGAAAACTATAGTATTAGATTAACCTTTGACTCCTTACCCATGGTATGGAGCTGCACACAATGTCCCTCCTGAGCATGAAGCTGAGATCCCAAAAGATTGACAGTGAGATTCCCCATGATTGAGAGTCTGACAAATAGAAAGGGTAGGGGGGCTGAAACTGGTCTACTTCTCCCAGAGAACTAATGTTTACTGTTTCTTTTGAATAGAGACAGAAATTGAACTTCCCAGTCTTAAAACTTGAGAAAGTTGCATTTGTCTTACCTGAGTTCCTTCCTTAGGAAACCAACCATCAGGCCTCCCAGATAGTATCAAGGAACTGAAACACTTACCATATCACTGCATCTGGACAATGAGATGCCAGACTGCTCAACTGTCATGATTGCTTAACTGACCACCTGCTTCCTGTTGACCTACTTCTCTTTCTTACCCCTCCCTAATTTTGTTTTCCTGCATGCAGTTACATTTCTTCCCAGCTATATAAACCCCAAATTTTATTCAGTCGTGGAGATGGATTTGAGACTGATCTCCCATCTGCTCAGCTGAAGCACCAAATTAAAGCCTTCTTCCCTGGCAATATGTGTTGTATCAGCGATTGACTTTCAGTGCTGCAAGCAGCAGGACCTAGACTGAACCCTGACATTTCAGTAACAATCAGATGTGGTCCAAGCTCAACTCCTTTTCTACCATCTCCCCTTTCCCACTACTTGTTAACCTCACCTTGTGCCCACTGGGCACCAGCCACACTGGCCTCCTGGCTGCCCCTGAACACAGCAAGCACAACGCACCCAGAAGCTTTGCCCAGTCCCTCCACCTGGAATACTCTTGCCTTGAAGAGTTCCTCCTTCAAGTCTTTACTGAATTATTTCCTTCCCCAGGAGGCCCTTCTTGAGCTCTCCTGTAAAACTACAACCAATCCCCACTTATATTCCCGGTACTCCTTTTCAAGTTTTGCCTTTTTTTTTTTTTGAAACAAAGCCTCGCTCTGTCACCCAGGCTGGAGTGCCGTGGTGCAATCTCGACTCACTGCAACATCCGCCTCCGGGGTTCAAGCAATTCTCCTGCCTCAGCCTCCTGAGTAGCTAGGATTACAGGCATGAGCCACCACACCAGGCTAATTTTTGTATTTTAAGTAGAGGCGGGGTTTCACGATGTTGGCCAGGCTGATTTCAGACTCCTGACTTCGTGATCCACTCACCTCGGCCTCCCAAAGTGCTGGAATTACAGGTGTGAGCCACCGAGTCCAGCCTGTCATGTCTCTTAAAACACCTCACTCCCCACCTCAATTAATATGTTCTCCATGGAGGTAGGGATTTGTTTTTTCTATACAGATATACACATATATATTTATATTTTAAATTTAATTAAAATGACATTGAAATATTACCCAGGTATATTTACACAAATTGATTATACTGGATTAGTAGCAATAACAAGTAATACTAAACAGATGAGAGAGGGAGTAACACCCTAGGTACTGTAGGTAAATTTCTAGTTATTGCCTTCAATGACGATAGTTCCAGGAGACAGCAGAAGATGAAAGGGGTGAATTTGTCCTTCTCAGGCAATCTCAGTTCCCATGAGCCTTCAGGGTGTGAGAATCTTGCTGTGGTGAATAGGATTCTAGTGTTTACAGATAAGCCTTCTTCATACAACATGACCTCTCTACAATTTTAGTGCTCAGTTGTAGAAACAGCTATTTGTCCCACTTACAAGGAATGATTTCTCTGGGTTTGGCTTCTTGAGATATGGTATGTCAGTCTCCAACATGGAACCAGTCAAAAAGAATTTTCAAGAGTAATTTTGACTGGGTATGATGTTTGCTTTATTTACTGACTTTGAACCTAACCCCCATGTGACTCCACAGTAGCCCCTCAGCACCACGGTATTCCAAATAGAGCCACAAAGGTGATTACTTGTTGCTGGAGATTAAAGACTAACTGCTGAGGCAGCAGAGAAAGTAGCTGGATATTGCAATAACGTTTTCTAAATAAATAATGATGTTTCATGATGAAAATGGTGACCCATTGCTCTCATCTCTGCAAGAATGGAAGAGTAAAAAGTGAGTTTATAATATTGCAAAAATGACATATTTCAGCTGTAGGAAAGATTTGCCAGATTTTGAGATGGTTTCTTGAGAGAGGTTTTAGAATCTTCTTATGTGGAAACTTTTCCTTTTAAACTCATTCTGCCTATAATGGTTTATTACAAGCATTTTTCAAAGTGCATTCTAGCATTATGCAACATACTAAGAGTGCTTACTCAAAATAAGGACTCTGTCATCAAATACATCTCAGAATCATTTGAGAAGTGTTAACTCCGATATATGAGAATGGGTGGGTAAATGTTATATACTTGTAATGGCTCCTTCAGTACGCTACTTAAAATTTGTTTTAGTTGCCTTGTTTCTAACCTTCAAGAATAACAACAGCCAAACAGATCTTCACAGAGTTATTCCTTTAAAAACATCACCTTAATAGGTTTCCTTTTGAACCTTTTATTTTAAAGTTACGGAGAATTTCTCACCAGTCAACAGCAAGTGTAAGATAATAGCCAGAAAGAGATTCAGAGGCATTTCGTGTGTATTCTGGTTTCTAAGTGGTGGAAACATGACTTGTTAGTACCAGTGACAGAGGCTATAATTAGAATTGTACATGTTGGTTTTTGCCTCAGCAGTAACTATGTCTGTGAGGACTTGTGATGGAATAAGGTACGCTGTAAGCCACCCATAAAGGATAAGCACATAGAGAGGATATTTCATCTACAAGAGCTTATTCATCATATATTAAGTGACAGTTTCCCCCATGTAAAATCAAAATGGCATCTCATTAACTCTCCAAAAATTCATCATTTTCTTTGTTTCCCTAGGAAGTTTTCAAGTTCTCCAGTGAATCATTTAGGAGCAGAAGCAGCATAATGCGACAGATGCCTTGGGAGGAAAATATGAGGCACAAAAGTAAACAGGAAAGAACAAAACCACCGAATGAGGCATTATGTTGTCTGTGTGACAATTTAAGATACATCAGTGTCAACTTTGTGTTGCATGCACGTGAGGTTAACTTTACCCTACTTGTAGGAGTGGTTAGTTAGCAGTTAAAGTACCCAGCTCAGGAGTCCATGCTTTTGAGGGCCTACACAGACACTTCCAATCTTGCTGTCAAAATCCATACCAGAAGTTTGTCCTTCAGTATGAGGGTTGTTAGAAAATAATGATACTCTGCTGAAATAAGTTGTGGCCAAAATAAGTGGTTGGCTAGAAAGACTGTACAAGCACCATCATCCTTGAATGACAAGGGTCTAGGATCCCAGCAAGCCCAGCAGCCTTACAGAGCTAGAACTCAACCCCATTTGGTCCCCACACTTCACAAAGGCTCTGAGCTCAACATGATTTGAAGATAGGCTGTTCTGCCTTGGGGTAGTGCCCTGTCCTCAGAGAAAGCCTGCCATGCAAAATTGTGTGGGAGAGCCATAAGCCTGAGGAAGGACTTCTCTGAGCTCATAAGAACAGATGGTGTAAAACTAGCTTTGTATTTGCTTGCTGATAAACATTTGCACTTCCAGCTGCATTTTATCCAAGGCTTACTTTCAATGTTACATCCCATCTGGCTCTAAACACAAGGGAAGGGACCCAGTGTTTACAGAGAATGTGGCAATCTTTAAGCAGCCGCATTGACTTAGGTTAATTTGGAACATCAGGAATCTGGTAGTTGGTATTAAAATGTAACCCGGTAAGAGGAATATTTTTAACATCAGTCTTCCTGGAATCACTGAACATTTCTAGTCATTCAAATCTATCATAATTCGTTTTGACAGTAACTTTGTATCTTAGTAACTTTGGCCAATAGACTCTAATCATCTCTATGTAGATACTACATTTTTTGATAGATAGGAGCCGTATTTGAGAAGGTCTTTCTTTGGTAATAATTTAACAAGTGTTGCTGGAAAACCAGTTTTACTCTTTGCTTTTCAGCTAAATGCATTTGTTTCTACCATCCTGAAGAAATATTCTAGGAAAAAAATAACTCCCAATTAGTGATCATTGTGTTGAGTTCTCACTGTGTCTTTTCCATCTTTTCAAGTCTCATGTGGACCATAAAAAGTCTTCTGTCTTGGATGTATTTTAAAATTTAAGTTGATAACATTTCATGAAAAGCAGTCCCTTTATGAAGCATCTTTCATGTCTTGATGCATGCATATGTGAACGTCTGCTGCCTTCATAGAAACACAGGTGTTTGCACCACTTTTAAACACAGGGCTTACTTTCTATCCATTGCTACATTGTGCTAATCATCTACAGTTGCCCTTCTAAGTAATAGATGTAGGCTGTTTACTGTATATTTAATTATGGACAAAGTGAACTATTTCAAGTGAGTTATCTGTGAAAGTAGATTTTTAAACACCTCTTAGGAAGCAAAATAATCCATCATGCTTTTATAACCATATGTTTCACAGTAAGAAATTGGATCTTGTCCAAAAAGATATGACATATTCTGATTATAGAAGATTTTGCTTTGCATGAATACAGGACAGACAGCAGGAATTGAATCTACTATTAATAGTAGTGTCCAGAAGCTATTGTGCTAGTAAATCTTTCTCTTCCTTTTAGCTGCTAAAATAAAAGCTTCCTGGTTTTCTTTTTCTTCTTACATGTCATGAAGTAAGCCAGAAACCTCTCACCATATTTGTTTGATAAAGTATGATGAACATTTGGCTACCTTCAGGAAATGCATCTCTAAAATATTTGGATCTTCACCAAGGACTCTAGATTATTTTTAGTTCCTT
This sequence comes from Colobus angolensis palliatus, assembly GCF_000951035.1. Lineage (NCBI taxonomy): Eukaryota > Metazoa > Chordata > Mammalia > Primates > Cercopithecidae > Colobus > Colobus angolensis. Next base: position 1,162,284 of record NW_012114364.1, on the reverse strand, counting down.
TTCCGTATTGATTTCAGATTACGAAGCAAAGGCACCATCTTCTATGTGACAATCAACAATAAGTGGTAGAAAAATTGTGCATCGTGTCATAATTTTATAAATATTTTTATTTTAATTTGCCTTCACCTGTCACTGGTGCCTCCTGGGGGAAGAAAGTGTGGCTTGTTTTGCTTTTTCTTTTAAAAGCAAGATTTGAATTATCTAAGAGACTAATGGAGTACACAATTCCATTTTAGTCTCCTAGCTGTTTAGTTTCTTCATTTAAATTTTATCAGTGAATTTTAGAGCTTATGAAAATCACAAAATGAATTACCAGCTTGAGCCAAGTACAGTGTAGGCTGGCAGCCACGCTGTTGAGATCTGTCCCAGTTCAGTTTTGTCGTGTTTCTGCAGAGAAGATGTTAAAGTGTCTTTTATTCAGGTCTGCATTTGAGATAGAGATGTGACCTGTGCTCGTGTCACGGGAGGGCTACCCTAAGCCCCTCTGCAGCATGGTGGTGTGGCAGTTCACGTCTTAACCAGGGATGTAGCCAAAAACAGAATTATTAAGCTGTGGCAGAAGTGACTCGGTTTCTTAGCAAATAACCATTAAATTTTTTTTATTTCTAACACTGACCCAAGATATTCTCACCTCAGTATTGGAGCCTGGGTCTTTCTGTGTATGTGTCTGCATCTGCCTGCACCTGTGTGTGGTATCTTTGTGTTTTCTCAGCTGTGCCCCATACTCTGGAAGCTGAGCTAGGAGGAAGAAGAGAAAGTGACAGCAAGGAGCTTCCAGGTTATACTTTGCCCAGAGCTGGAATTCAACTGCAGTAATCTATAGAATGGAGGAAGGCTGCTGCTCTCCTGTCAGCTGATTAGCCAGATAATGCAGCTGTGCCAATGGCGGCCAGGCTTAACACTTGGTTACCTTGGAGACCCTAACAGGGGGGTTGAGAGAAGAGATTTACCTCTTTGCAGCTCAGGATAATGCTCTTCTGTATCCTCACAAGCCAGAAAAGGAAAATCAAGCCCAGTAATATCTGCCATGCAGAATATATTATTATCTCACCTCTTATTTTCACCAGTTTGCTATGAGACAGGATAAGTCAAGTATCAACACCTTTATTTTTAACTAATCATCCAATTAAAGCACACAAAAGTAATTTTCCTGAAGTCACATAGTTGATCATAGGTATATTAACATAAACTGTTGCTAGGTATATTATTGGGTGTTTTATTTATAATTTCTTTTCCTTTTCCCTGTGTAATTAGGAATAAGTTTTCACTGGGCTTTTTTTTATACATCATTTAACAAATTTTGTCATTATCTGTGATCTCCAAGATCCACAACTGGGCTGTCCCCCCAGTTTTCTTGTCCTAGGAAATCTTGACATGTCCTAAGGGAAATATTTTTCCTAACTTCCCAGTTTTCTGCTTGGCATATTCACTTGTTATTTTAGAGAAACATTTTCTTAAGTATTTTAAGTCTATTTGATTTGACTAGAGAGGAAGGAGGAAAATTAGCAGTACAGACAATCGAAGTTTGGGTTAAAGATTCATTTGTGAATATGACTTCTCAAAATTAACTTTGTGGAATTTAGATAGTTTGCCATGTTCTTAAGTGGATATTTTTAAAATAAAGAGAAACACAGGCCTGCTTCCAGCCTTTTCAGATATGCATTCCCCAATAAAAGTAGCTTCTCCATACCAAAGCTTATGCCATGGAATCCCCACTTTATCCTCACAGGCTCCCCCAATGGCCTCGTACCACAGGGTGTCATAACTCACATAACATCAGCTTTCAGAACTGGGGGAATCTTTGCAACCCAGTCCCACGGCTGAGCTCTGAGCCCTGAGCCCTGAGCCCTGAGCCTTATTTGTCTCATCTTAATAGTTGGAGCTCTTTGAGGATGGAAGCGCTTCCGTGTCTGCCCAAGATGACATACATAACCAGGCATCCCAGCCTCAAAATGCATTTTAAAACTTATATTGTTTCTTTCTCGCTTTCATCTTTGAAACTCTGTGTTTCACTCTTTCCCAAAAGAAAGCCACGTCTAGTTTCTCCCACTCTCCCACCCAGCTTTCTCTCTGGCCCAGGACCTTCATTCACTTAATTGATTTATTCAGCAAATATTTGCACCAGGCACTGGGCTAAGCACAAGTCTTGCACCAGTGAACACGAATGACAAGCTCCCTGCATTCACGAAGCTTGCAGTCTAGTGGGACAGAAAGATAACAAAGGCAGTAAACACCCAGATGCATGTGTCATTACAACTGGGGTGATTTTCATGAAATAAAGACTGTGCTGGTGCCTGAAGAACCTGGTGGAGGATGAACACATAGCCCTGTCATTTTTCAATCTGCACATCAGTCTTCTTGAGGAGGCTGATTGCTCCTTGACTCTCTTCCCATCTCTACGGACCCAGCAGCAGTCAGAACCACGGACATCCTGTCCGCTGCAGGGCTCGGAGAGTAAGGAGAAAGCAGGGAGGTTGGCTGTGCTCTCACCTGTCACCCACCTCAAAGATGAAAGTGCCTCCCAACCTGGTGGCTACCCGGCACTCAGGGCTCAGTTGAGTCAAGGAGGTGAACACCCACCATAGTGAGGAAAGTACTTTAGTCAAGCAAGAAGGTGTGATGCTGGGGATGTGAAGAGAAGCCTCTTTCGGATCCCCAATGAGGGCTGTTCTCTAATAAGCTTCATGAGGGGCAGTGGAGTGGCTCACTGTGTAAAATGCTATCCAGGAACATGGATAATGACCTGACCAGAGTCATGTTTATAGTTGCACTCTTAATTCTTAGGATGAATTATTAATAGTAGGGTGTATTACGTTCGCTTTAGAAATCTCTTTGGGAAGACACATGAATGCTTTTGTAAAAATATTTCAGCTTTTGAATAATCAAAAGAAGTAATTAATCTCGACAAAAATTAAAGTGCACCTATAAAAAGGGAACATCAATGTACTATTCCATAATAGGCTCAGAATTAATGCAGAACATTCGACAAGATACTCATTCTTGGGGATTTATTTTCAACGTTAGAAAGAAATACTTGCTCTTGACATGACAGGATTCTTGTGAAGAGGTTTACTCTTTTTTAAAAATATGTACTTGATGTTCTTGTACCAATATGTACTTTGTAAACTCAAAGTATAATCTAAATTACAAAGATAGCTTGCAGCTTTTAAATAAAATGACCTTTTTCATTTTTTTCACCTTGCTTTTCAGTGTTAATGAGTCATAGAAATACAATGTCCTATTGCATCCATTTTAGTTGAAGTCTTGTAATACAAGCTATTTCTTTTTCTTCCTTCTAATTCTAAAGGGTTTCGTTTTTTAGGTTTAAACATGAGTTTATTACTTACAGAATCATAAATTACATAAGGGAAAGCATCCAAATCATATGGAATCACTCTCAGAAATTTTATTACTCCATATGTTGTAGTCAAACAAAGTTCTTAAATAAAATCCAGTGACAAATATCTTAAGATGTTTAAAATCTTTTTCCTTGTACATTTAAAGTATTTGTAGTTTGTGTTAGGGAGTCTTATATTTTTGAAATTCTTTTGCTTATTCTTTATAACTATTAATCATAATAGGCTGTTTGAAATGTTCACAAGAAACATCTAAAATTGTAATAGGAAAATTCTGCATGACTTTCTTGTTAAACTTTTTAAAAAGAAAAAACAATACTATACAACATATTAAAGTCAATTTTAAATAGGCCTCCCTTTAAATGCATATCGGTTGTACACACACAGAAATACAAACTAGGTTTTATAGTGTACATTACAACTTACCAGTAATAAAGAAAATTTTTTCTGTTAATTAGAAGTGGCACAAAGCTTTTTACAAATTAATATATATAATATCAGAGAAGAGTTCTTTTTCAATTTTATGAATTACTGCAATAATTTTTATTCCCAAAAAAATGCTAGAATAAATGCTTACTGGCTTGCTTTGATAGGTGCCAAGAAATTCTCCAGCTCAAATGATCTTCATTCATGCCCCCAGTTTTGCCATGAGCACTAATTTCCTTTATGCTAAGATTTGTTTTTCCTGATGGGCTTTGTTTTGTTGTTATTGTTTAAATGCCTTCTATTTCTGAGGATGTAATTATTAATAAATTATGCATGTGCTTTAGTGTACTTGATTCTATCCAGTTGCTTTGCTCCCTGGAAAAGAAGGGTTTAGGGGGACAGGGATTCTGAAAGGGGTCAGAACCAAGAAGCATGCTTGCTATAGAACCAGCCCAGAACAAGAAGTAACCAACACTGACCATATTGTGCCAACATCCCATGTTTCTGGGTGGCAAATGTGTGTCAGGGGTATGTGTGAATGTTTCGACGCATCAGCCATTTTAGCCTGTGGGCTAAAAATAGGACAATAATTCAAAGTGTTCTATATGTGCCTTAAAATGCCGTTCTTATGAGGTCCTGTGAGGGAGACATAGATCTTTTTAAAGTATGCAGGTCAGGCATCAACAGCTTGAGTAAGCTTTTCTTTGGGAGTACTCAGGATTAACATTGGATTGAATTAAGACTTCAGTTAATATATGTGACGGGTATAATTACTTCAGTAAGTATATTCATCCTTAATTTGGCAGATACTTTTAGAGCCCATGTGACATAGCAGACATGTTTGTCTAGACTCCCAGACTACAAAAACAAACAGCACACAGTGCCTGCCCTCAAGAAATTCAGGGTCTCCTGGCTATCAGAGGGTTAACTTTCACTCAGAACACTTGACACGTTGTAAAGGACTTTAAAATATTATATTCATTAATATTATTTTATCATTAAAAGTAATATCAAATTTACTGAGCCCTTAACTATATGCCAGACATATGCCAAGCAACTTATATTCATTATCTCAGTTGACACATACAGTGTGTGACGGTTTAGAGCATGGCTCCTGTAGTTAGACGAACTGGATTTGAATTTAAATCCACCTCAATCACTAGCTGTGATGACTTCAACACCTTAGTTAATACATCTGTATAAAATGCAGTTGATACTAACACCAACCCCACTGGAAAGCTGTAAGGGTTAAATGAGTAATTGTATAAAGTACTGAACATAGTTTTTGGTGGAGTAAGTGTTTAATAAATTTCAGTTATTATAACTATCAGCACTCTGAGAAGGGACATTCCTGCATATAGGACTTACTGTCTTATGGTACAAATCTTGTGCTTTCCTGAAGATAGAAGAGAACAATAGCAGATGGGAGTAAAAAGTCCAGTTGGTAACTCTTCTGGAGGAGGAATTTGGTCTTCTTTATCACTGAAAGTTTGTTTCAAGTTAGTATGAAGGCAAATCTTGTCCTTAAATGCTCATCTATGAACACCACAGAAGTTTGATTTACCCTCACTGGAACCTGGGTTAGTCCCCATTAATCTTAAGGGGCTGATTTGGTCTCTTTTGTAAGAACAGCCTAGAATGAGTCAAAATAAATGTGCTATTCCTACTCCTCTATTAATACCTGTCATGGGCAGAACAGTGTCCCTTCATAATTCATACGTTGAAGCCCTAGCCCCAGTAACTTCAGAAGGTGGCTGTATTTGGAGACAGGGTCTTTAAAGAGGTAATTACATTAAAATGAGACTATTAGGGTGGGCCCTAATCCACTGTGACTGGTGTCCTTATAAGAAGAGATTAGGGCTGGACGCGGTGGCTCACACTTGTAATCCCAGCACTTGGGGAGGCCAAGGCAAGTGGCTCACCTGAGGTCAGGAGTTCAAGACCAGCCTGGCCAACATGGTGAAACCCCATCTCTACTAAAAATACAAAACACTAGCCAGGCATGGTGGTAGTCACCTGTAATCCCAGCTACTTGGGAGGCTGAGACGGGAGAATTGCTTGAACCCGGGAGGTGGATGTTGCAGTTAGCTGAGATCGTGCCATTGCACTCCAGCCTAGGCAACAAGAGTAAAACTCCATCTCAAAAAAAAAAAAAGACAGAGAGAGACTAGGACACTCAGAGGCACACCAACAATGTGTGTGCACAGAGAAGAGACCATGTGAAGAGGCAGCAAGAGGGTGGCCATCTGCAAGCCAAGGAGAGAGACCTCAGAGTAAGTGAACCAACCCTATCGGTATCTTGGTTTTGAACTTCTAGCCTCTAGAATTGGGATAAAATAAATTTCTGTTGTTTAAGCCACCCAGTCTGTGGTATTTTGTTATGGCAGCTCTGCGTGGCAATCTAATACAATGCCTTACACCAAATAAGCCACTTGTGGTCTATTCTCCCTCCATCCTAACCTCAAAAGCACCTAAAACACCACCTTCCTTTCAATTGCACTGTGATATCTGGATAAAGGGAACAGGAATGGTTATATATGATCAGGCTCCTACTTAGCATGGTGTAATTTTAGGGTCATAATTTCATCAGCAAAATATATGAGAATAGTCTTTTATTCTGGTAAGAATTGTCAGCTTTTTGGGTGTCATTTTTTAACCAGCAGGTATGTTTGTGGCTTAAATTGATTTATTACACATTTTTTGTGCTCTTAGTTTTACACAGCAGGAGACATAATTTCATGGGTCCTTTTTTCATGTTTTGGCCATATTTCAAATGCTGAAATTTCTTCCAATTAAGAAGTTGAAATAGTGAATGAGAGATGTCAGCATAAGTAATAGATTCTGATCAGTCACTCACATGCCAGAATAAGATAATTTGCTCACTTTAGTACTAAAGAGAAAATCCTAAGCTAATAAGAAAACCTGAATGGACTGGAATGGGGCAGGGAGATTGGCGGATGGAGACAGAATTAGCAAAGACAGGAATAATATATAGGACAGAACTTAGAATAACTGCGAATACAGACAGAGAAATTGGATAAATATTTGAGGAAAGAGAGGAAACACTAAAAATGGTTGTGAATTTAAAAAGATAGTCTTTATAGTATTCCGTCTCTAAGCTTATAGATACTCGAGACATGGGAAGTTTGAAGAAAAGTGTGGTCCTCTCTTATTTTCTATTCTGAGTAAAAATTTCAAATCATATTGGTCAGCATAAAATGAAAATTTTTAATTGAACAGAAGCCTCAATAAAAACAAAGTTCCAGTATTTATTTCTTGAGCTACGACATGAGGAGTGTTAAGTACAATATGGGAGGTGGGGCCCATTCAGAGGCGCTGTCTGTGTTTGCTTGCAACCTCTGATGCTTCAGTCACTGGAGAAGAGAGATGGTTAATTGAGACCGGATCTAGTTTTTGCTGGTGTTATCATCAACAAGGAAGACATTTTCTGTTATCAGAAAATTAATTTGGAAAATGTATTCCAAAAAAAACTTAATTAGCTACTCACTTTGGAAAAATCATTAAAGTTTGCCACATTACCGGTTTCTGATGTGTGAAATAAAAAGATTGGCCTTCTTTAAATGCTGATAGAAGAAATATTGTGAACTGTTGGTTTATGACCATTTTTACCGATCTGTGGCCAAATTACAGTTAAAGGAATATAATGTAATTGATAGAAGAAACATTGTGAACTGTTGGTTTATGACAATGTTTACCAATCTGTGGCCAAATTAAATTTAAAGGAATATAATGTAATGAGTTTTTTAGAAAGCTAAATGTATACAATTTTTAACTTCTGAGATTATGCCTGTTCTGTTTTATTGCTGTGAGAATGTCCTTTCTCTTCTGAAATGATAATAAAGGCAGGTGGTTTATTTGTTAATATCCTTATTTGAAATTAATTATCCTTAACTTCCTTATTATCAATATCCTTATTTATTTATTAATATCCTTATTTTAAAAATTAAGAGTATGGGCTAATAATTAGTAATTATTACTATATTTATTTGACAACCTTCTGACTGTCCCCCGGTAGTTTTTAAAAATCTAAAATTCTGATGCCTCTCAGTTACATAATTTCTAATATTTCATCTACCTCTAAAGTTTAACTGTTTTGTGATTTAGAGTAATGTTATAGAGAATATGCTGGGGAGTTCCCTCTAAACCATTTATTCAAAGGTTTTTATGTCTTGGGACATGACTTTCCATGTCTGCTCAGTTTCAGCAGGACAGACCCAGATGGGGAAGGCACGGATCTTGAACATGATGCAGCCCCTGCTAGTCCTTCTGTCATGGGACCAGCTCTGTGGACAGTCTGGCAGTGGCCCTAGGAAGTGGTCAGAAAGCACTGGCATGGGACCTCCATGGGAGGTAATGAAGCGTCCTCATAAGCATCGGGAATAGGCGATGCTTAGAAGTTCACATGGATAAGCAGCAACAAAAAATATGCATCAGGAGGAAATGGGGTCCTGTCCACTGAGAAGGGTGACATGAGAAATGCCGGACTTTCCTCTTCAATGGGTGGCTTACCAAGAGAGTAAGTACAGGTGGCTTACCAAGAGAGGCTGCAGTCCAGGAGAGCAGGTTAGATGTTAATCCGTCCACATGAAGTCATGAGGTGAGACTCGAACTGAGTAGAAGCTTCAGATCAAAACTGGAGTTCAAGGCTAGTCTCAGACTTCCAGCAAAGGTGACTAAAACTGATTGTAGGTTATTGAGTTAGGCTACTTAAACATCTCTATTCACAGATCTAGGCAGATGATAGTTTCATTTAATATCCTTATTTGGGCCGGGCGTGGTGGCTCAAGCCTGTTATCCCAGCACTTTGGGAGGCCGAGACGGGTGGATCATGAGGTCAGGAGATCGAGACCATCCTGGCTAACCCGGTGAAACCCCGTCTCTACTAAAAAATACAAAAAACTAGCCGGGCGACATGGCGGGCGCCTGTAGTCCCAGCTACTTGGGAGGCTGAGGCAGGAGAATGGCATAAACCCAGGAGGCGGAGCTTGCAGTGAGCTGAGATCCGGCCACTGCACTCTAGCCTGGGCGGCAGAGCGAGACTCCGTCTCAAAAAAAAAAAAAAAAAATCCTTATTTGATAAAATTTAGAGTATGAATTTTATTTTTTTTTTATTTTTTTTTTTTTAGAGAGAACTAAAGAGATGTTTTTATTTTTTTATTTTTTTTTATTATTATACTTTAAGTTCTAGGGTACATGTGCATAACGTGCAGTAATTATTAGTATTCATACTTGACAACCCTCTGAGAATCTCCTTAACGTTTTTTAGATATCTAAAATTCTGAAGTAGCCCATGTCCATTGACAAATGAATAAACAAAATGTGGGGTGTACATACAATGCAATATTATTCAGCCTTAAAAAAGAGGTAAATTCTGACACATTCTCCATGGATAAACCTTGGGAACATTATGCTAAATAAGATAAGCAATCACCAAAAAAGACAACTACTGTATAGTTTCACTTACATGAGGTACCTAGAGTAGTCAAACTCCTAGAAGCAGAAAGTAGAATGGTGATTGTCAGGGGTTTGAGGGAGCGAAAACTAGGAAGTTATTATTTAGTGTGTAGAGAGTTTTAATTTTGCAAGATGAAAAAGAGTCGTGGAGATGGCACAACAGTGTGAATGTACTTAACACTACTGAACTGTACAGTTAAAAATGCTTATGTTGGTAAAGTTTATGTTTATTTTACCACAATTCTTTAAAAGTATGTCAGTGAAAGAAGCCAGATACAAAAGACCACATGTGATATGATTCCAGAAAAACAAATCTGTAGAGTCAGAAAGTCAATTAGGGGTTGCCGGAACTAGAGAATGGGAATGTGGAGTGGCTGCTAATAGGCATGAGGGATTTGGCAGGGGAGGAGGAGAAATATTCCAAAAAAGGACTGTGGTGATGGTTACACAAGTCCATGATTTTACTGAGAGTAATTAAATCGTATACTTTAAAGAGATGAATTTCATAGCATTTAAATTAAACTTCAGTAACTGTTTAAAAATAGTCATTTGGGGGGAAAAATTCTTAAAATTCTGACACCACAATGGAATATAATTTCTAAGATTTCACCTACCACTAAAGTTCAATTGTTTTGAGATTTGAAGTAATATTATACAGATTATGTTGAACTGGACAAGCTTGAGCCATCTAATTGGATGTAAGTAGCTTCAGATTTTGAGGGTCTAGATAACAGAAGTCATGGAGTGTCCAGGAACCAAGCACAGGCACGTTGGTTTGTTTAACATTCTCATAGAAACTCAACTTGGGCTTCTTGAAGAACCATTCTAAAAACACTAGTACATAAGTAAACATACAATTTTCATAATTCTAAGATCAAGTGCACCTGAACATATATGTGATAGGTCCTCATCCTGAATGTATCTGTCATGCATTTCTGTCATGACCACTGTAAGCACAAAAAAAAGTCTCTAGCTTCATAACAAGAATTATTTTATAAGAATGGCAAGACGAAAAGAAAAACAATTTTAAATCAAGTATAGAATGTTGCTTAGTCAAATCATGAATGAACTCCCATTCACAATTGCTTCAAAGAGAATAAAATACCTAGGAATCCAACTTACAAGGGATGTAAAGGACCTCTTCAAGGAGAACTACAAACCACTGCTCAGTGAAATAAAAGAGGACACAAACAAATGGAAGAAGATATCATGCTCATGGATAGGAAGAATCAATATTGTGAAAATGGCCATACTACCCAAGGAAATTTATGGATTCAATGCCATCCCCATCAAGCTACCAATGACTTTCTTCACAGAGTTGGAAAAAACTGCTTTAAAGTTCATATGGAACCAAAAAAGAGCCCACATTGCCAAGATAATCCTAAGTCAAAAGAACAAAGCTGGAGGCATCACGATACCTGACTTCAAACTATACTACAAGGCTACAGTAACCAAAACAGCATGGTACTGGTACCAGAACAGAGATATAGACCAATGGAACAGAACAGAGCTCTCAGAAATAATACCACACATCTACAGCCATCTGATCTTTGACAAACCCGACAAAAACAAGAAATGGGGAGAGGATTCCCTATTTAATAAATGGTGCTGAGAAAATTGGCTAGCCATAAGTAGAAAGCTGAAACTGGATCCTTTCCTTACTCCTTATGCAAAAATTAATTCAAGATGGATTAAAGACTTAAATGTTAGACCTAAAACCATAAAAACCCTAGAAGAAAACCTAGGTAGTACCATTCAGGACATAGGCATGGGCAAGGACTTCATGTCTAAAACACCAAAAGCAACAGCAGCAAAAGCCAAAATTGACAAATGGGATCTAATTAAACAAAGAGCTTCTGCACAGCAAAGGAAACTACCATCAGAGTGAACAGGCAACCTACAGAATGGAAGAAAATTTTTGCAATCTACTCATCTGACAAAGGGCTAATATCCAGAACCTACAAAGAACTCAAAAAAATTTACAAGAAAAAAACGCCATCAAAAAGTGGGCAAAGGATATGAACAGACATTTCTCAGAAGAAGACATTCATACAGCCAACAGGTACATGAAAAAATGCTCATCATCACTCGCCATCAGAGAAATGCAAATCAAAACCACAATGAGATACCATCTCACACCACTTAGAATGGCAATCATTAAAAAGTCAGGAAACAACAGGTGCTGGAGAGGATGTGGAGAAATAGGAACACTTTTACACTGTTGGTGGGATTGTAAACTAGTTCAACCATTATGGAAAACAGTATGATGATTCCTCAAGGATCTAGAACTAGAAGTACCATATGACCCAGCCATCCCATTGCTGGGTATATACCCAAAGGATTATAAATCATGCTGCTATAAAGACACATGCACTCGTATGTTCACTGCAGCACTATTCACAATAGCAAAGACTTGGAATCAACCCAAATGTCCATCAGTGACAGACTGGATTAAGAAAATGTGGCACATATACACTATGGAATACTATGCAGCCATAAAAAAGGATGAGTTTGTATCCTTTGTAGGGACATGGATGCAGCTAGAAACCATCATTCTCAGCAAACTATCACAAGAACAGAAAACCAAACACCGCATGTTCTCACTCATAGGTGGGAACTGAACAATGAGATCACTTGGACTCAGGAAGGGGAACATCACACACCGAGGCCTATTATGGGGAGGGGGGAAGGGGGAGGGATTGCATTGGGAGTTATACCTGATGTAAATGATGAGCTGATGGGTGCTGACGAGTTGGTGGGGGCAGCACACCAACATGGCACAAGTATACATATGTAACAAACCTGCACGTTATGCACATGTACCCTAGATCTTAAAGTATAACAATTTAAAAAAAAGAATGTTGCTGCCAGTTAAGACATAGAAGGTCATAAAAGATTGCCAAACATACTCTAATAAAAACTAAGACAAAAGACCTAGACCAGATAAACTACAACATCACAATTTTTTCAAATCAATCAGAGAGCTAAGGAAGCAAGGAAACCTGTGTGGCCTAAACTCTAGAAAGTGGAAAGCCCTTCATAAACAAGAAAAGGCTAATGGGTATTCTTGTCCTTAGTGTAATGGAAGGAGGAGAAAGAATATGAGGTAGATGAAGGGGGAGAAATCAGCTAAAATTTTAATAAATATTTGGCAGCTAATTTTGAACTGAAATTACAGATTATAACTCCAGGGAGCCCAAGCCACAGAATAAATCTATATTCGCTCCCCATTTCTTTATTATGCATCTTTACCTGATACTTGGGACAGAACAGACAGCTGAGAAAAATCAATCCAAGATACTCTATGTGGAACAAGAGAGTTGTATAAGGCCCCCCGACAAGCATTTATGGCAGAATGAGATCTCCCAAGGTACAAAAGCCTGGGCAGGCATGAATATCAGAGCGAGCTTTCCAACTGTGTAGAGAATTGGCATCCAGGCTCTAAACTAGACCGAGCCCTCCTACAGTTTGGAAAGCTGGTTGTTTGGATGTAAAGCATGAGGATAATTCTGAGATTTCATGAGAGCTCACATCCAAAGTTTACAGGGAGAAAGTCTTGATCCTACTCTAAAAGCATTTGAAATCAGTGATGAACTGACCCAAACCAAAACTGCAAGAAAATTTAGGCTCAGATTAGCAGTATATCAGATTGACTGAACTCCTCAATTGGCAGCCTGATTCAAGAAGGATAATGATTTCTATGGAGGTAAATATTATTTACTTCAGTTCCTACCATTCTTTTATACAAAATGTCTAACATAAAAAATATGGGACACACAAAGAAGCAAGAAATATGGCCTGTGGGCAAAAAAGAAGACAATGAACAAATGCAGAATATTAGGTGATAATATTGTCAGATCAGGAATTTTAAATGACTATAATAGAAATATCAAATAATCTAGTAAAAAGGGAGGGAGTAAAATGTGAAGAGATGGGTAATTTCAGCAGACATGGAAACTATAAAAAATAAGTAGAAATAAAAATACAAAATCAAAAAAAGAATGCATTGGGTAGACTTTACAACATACTGAACTCAGTAGAGAGAATAACGAATAAACCTAAAGACAAATCACTAGAAAGTATCTGAACTAAAACAAAAGTGAAAAACCTAGTGGAGAAAAAAACAGAGCACCTGAGATCTTTGGGACAACATCAAACAACCTAACATATGTATAATTGGAGTTTGAAACAGAGATGACAGAGAGAAAGGGGAAGAAGTATTAGAAAGGTAATGACTGAGAATTTTCCAAAATGCTTTAAAGATATCCCAAATAGCCAAGAAGTTTAGTGAACTACAAATGGTCCTGTAACAGCTAGATATCCCTATGGAACAAAATGAGCTTTGACCCTTTTCTCACTCTTTCTGCAAAACTAATTCAAGATATGTCATAGAACTAAATGTAAAATCCAGAGCCATAAAGTTATAGTGTTATATCTCCTCTGCCATGAGGTAGACAAATGTTTATTGGACAAGATTTAAAATGTGCTGGCCATAAAAAAAGAAAATTTAAATTGGAACTCATCAACATTAAATTTTTCTCATCAAAAGACATCATGAAAAAATAAATAGGGGTGCCACAAACTGGAAAAACATATTTAAGTGTATATCTGACAAAGAACTTGTATCTAATGTATGTGATAACCCATAGGTCACATTTGGCAAGCTTCGAAATTCATCCAGCTGGGGGAGGTCTTGTGTTTCATGGCAGCATCCAATCCCTGAGTAGAGAATCTTATCATGAGTGGCTGACATACTGATTTATGTATGAACTACTGACATTGAAAAGGATGTTGACTTGTTCCTGAATCATGAAATTTTACTTATTTGATTCTGAATCATGGAGTTTTACCAATTGCCTTGCAGGCAGACATTTTAGCCTGTATATTGCAATCCGTAGTCAATGACTATAACCTCTATATTGTACCCTTCAATGAAAAAGAACAACTCAGGTAAGAGGAGTCCCCCTCTTTTCTCCTAAAGTTGCTTATGAAAGTCATCTTGTGGGCCGGGCGCGGTGGCTCAAGCCTGTAATCCCAGCACTTTGGGAGGCCAAGATGGGTGGATCACGAGGTCAGGAGATCGAGACCATCCTGGCTAACCCGGTGAAACCCCGTCTCTACTAATAATACAAAAAACTAGCTGGGAGAGGTGGCGGGCGCCTGTAGTCCCAGCTGCTCATGAAGCTGAGGCAGGAGAATGGCGTAAACTCGGCAGGCGGAGCTTGCAGTAAGCTGAGATCCGGCCACTGCATTCCAGCCTGGGCGACAGAGCGAGACTCCGTCTCAAAAAACAAAAGTCATCTTGTAACAGACCCTGGAACACTCCCAACTTCCGTGTGTTTGATCCTCACATTTGGCTTCCAGTAAACCTTTATCAAATTATTTCTGCCTCAATAACCTTGATTTCAGTGGACATATATAACTACAAACCAACAACAACCATAATACAAATGAACAGTTTTAACAATTAAGTGAAAGATATAAGTGGACAGTTCACAATAGAAATTATATGAGTGCCCTATGGTTAAATGAAAAGTTCACTATTAACAGAGAAATGGCAATTCAAACAAATTCATTTCATACCCACTAGAATGGCTAAAAGAAAAACGGACATCACCAAATATAGACAAGGATGTGGAGCAAGAAGAAGAGAAGAAGAAACATTAAGTAAAAATAATAATTTCTCCTCAATGTCTTCACCAGCAAAAAATATTGACATGCAAGGTGGAGAATGAGATGAGAAAATATGGAAAGTGTTTTGGCACCTAGTGCATGCCCAGGACAGGTTTGCTTTTAGTAGCACCACCTGATGTATAAGTGGGAAGGGAAGAACTGGCATTGGTGCCAAATGGGTATGCACAACTTGCTCCTCTCCTATTGCAGAGCTTGCTCAAATATCACATTTTCCATGATGCCTTCTCTGACCACCCTACTTAAAACTGCAATGTCTGGCCAGGTGCAGTAGCTCACGCCTATAATCCCCAAGACTTTGGGAGGCCAGGGCGGGTGGATCACCTGAGGTCAGGAGTTCGAGACCAGCCTGGCCAACACGGCAAAACCCACCTCTACTAAAAATACAAAAATTAGCTGGATATGGTGGCATGTGCCTGTAGTCCCAGTTACTCAGGAGGCTGAGGCAGGAGAATCGCTTGTGCCCACGAGGTGGAGGTTGCAGTGAGCCGAGATCGCGCCATTGCACTTCAGTCTGGGTGACAGACCTAGACTCTGTCTCAAAATAAATAAATAAATAAATAAAAACTGCAATATCCTCCCCATCTCGACATTCTCCTAGTTCCATCCTTGCTTTATGTTTCTCCAGAGCATTTTATCGTCTGTGCTACACTGTATTTTCCTTATTGTTCATTTATGGCATCTTCTCTTCCAAATATTTTTATAATGTAAGTTCTATCAGTATAGTGGGTTGAATGGTGCCCTCCCAAAAAAAGATATGTTCACCGAGAAGCTGAGAATGTGAACTGATTTGGAAAAGGGATCTTTGCAGATATAATTAAGGATCTTAAGAAGAAGTCATCCTGGATTAGGGTGAGCTCTAAACCCAATGACAAATGTTCTTAGATTAGAAGAGAAGAGAGGAGAAGGCACGCAGAGGAGAGGGGTGATGTGAAGATGGAGGTGGAGACTGGAGTCACACATCTACAAGCTAAGGAGCACCAACGGTTGCTAGCAGCCTCCAGAAACCAGAAGAGAGATAGGCACAGAATAAATTGTCCCTCAGCCTCCAGAGGACCCACCCTTGCTGACACCTTCATTTTTGGACTTTTGCCCTCTGAAAGTGTGAGGGAACAAATTTCTATTGTTTTAAGCCACCTAGTTTTTGTTGATTTGTTGTGAAGAACGTAACTGAAAAGTATTATGGAGAGTAAGAATTTCTGTGTATTTTTGTTCTTTTACGTAACCTCAGTGCCTAGAAAAGAGCTGGGTTTGTGACAGGTGTTCAGTAACTATTTGTTGAATGAAAACCTGGAACCCAAAATGTCCCAGTATGGCCATGGAAGCCCCTTGTCCACCCTAGCAGGTGTCAGCAAAATTTTTCTATTGAGGGCCAGATAGTAACTATTTTCAACTTTGTGGGCCATATGGCTTCTGTCTCAGCCATTTGACTCTGCCGTTGTAGTGCCAAGGCAGTCATAAACAATAGGTTAATCAATTACCATGTTCCATAAAATGTCTTCCAAAAACCAGTGGTGTGCCAGATCTGCTGACTTCTGGGTACTGGCAAGCAACCTCTGAATCTCAAGCACAGCTTCTTATCTGCCAAGAACTGTCCGGCAGCCATCTCAGTTGGGCACATTAGCATGATCTGTTGGACAAAAGCAAGGTGCATTTAGAAAATCCTGATGCATTTAAGGTGGAACATGGGAATTTGTTGAAGGAGGAAGGGTTTCTCAATTTTTAATTTTATATTAGAGACGCTTGGCTCTGGTGTGTGCAAGACTTATGCAAGGTATTTTTTGACATTAATGGATGGTACAGGGTGGGGTATGGGCAAACTCCTTGGTGAAGCTATTATCACCCAGTGATAGGAGGGCAGTGACTTCCTCTGACTTCAGGGTGCTGTACCAGCTGGCTTATGGGACTCGATGCTTGGGATTGGGGGCTCTAACTCAGATTGACTTATTGGTTTCCCTAAAGCCAGAAACCTCAAAGGCTTCTTTCTTTCCTTTCTACCTTGATATGAAAGCTCAAACAATTCAACAGATGAATAAAAGGAAAGTGGAAAGATGCATTTTTAAAGGAGGTAGGTTTAGGAATGAGAATATTTACGTGTTCTCTTTATCCACACCACTCTTGCTCAGTAGACTAGAGTTCTTTGAGAGCAGGGTGCTTTGTTATATTCACATTGCAGTTTTCGTATATTGATGGACACATAATAAAGAATGAATGACTAAATAAATAATTGAATAAGTTATTTAGATAAATACATATTTACATACACACGCACACATTATTTAGATTGATCGATGCATATTTACCTCCACACACATTCCAAAATATACACAAAATGTTTTTTATATAATATAGAATTTCTTTACCATAGCACATCTCATCCTCAAAGTACTCTATAATTATTTATAGTTTTCATCTTTGCAAAGAATCAGATTGTTGCTAAACTGTACATGGTAATATGTACAAAAATCACACTGGTGTTCTTCTGAGCAAGCAAGCATCTCTATGGGTGCATACATAATATGAGGGTCTACATTTCATCCGCCAAGCCAAAGGCTTTTAGAGACATGAAATGGATACACCAAAGTCCCACTTAGATAACATGTGAACTCTTTGGGCCTGTCGGGAAAGCTGGGCCAGAATCAGCAAGAGAATCTAAGCAATATTGCTTGTCTGTATGAGCTCCAAGCTGTGCAGCTCAGGAGTGAGCCTGTGGGTGGATTTTCCTTCAGTGTAAAGGTTTTGGCTCGCCATAGAGGGGGATATCTTGGAAGCCAGAGACCAGAGTCCCTTGGTGACCAGAATCTCTCTCAGCACCAGCAAGGGAGCTCTCAAGGATGATCTCCCCCAAAGCTGCAATGTGACCTGCTGCAGCATAGAGTCCACATTTGGACACATGATGCCAGAGGCACACGGGAGCAATAGTGAGAGGGTCCAGAAGAATCTGAGAACATACTGGTGGGGCTTGTTATGACGCCTGAACTATCGAAATTTGGGGCAGTTAGAGGGCTGGAGACGAACCTTTTATGCTGCTCTGTGATCATGAAGAACTAGCATACACGCTAGCCTAGCCCTTTAGAGAACTAACATGTAAATATTTCTCAAGAGAAGAAAGAGCACTTTTTCAAAGTTAGTTATATGTGATAGAATGCTCGGGGAGATTTCATTGCACCCCCAAAGTAATCCCGTTCCTTCCACCCTGTTTTCCAGCATGTGCTACTGCATCCTTCTTGTGCACGGACTGAGCAAGCTGTGCACTTGGCTGAATAAAAGTGGGACTCTACCCTGATTTTGTCCACTGTGTTGCTGCTGCTGTTTCTCTTGGAAAACTGTGAAACAGGATGAAATTTGGCTGTCCAGAGAGTTCCTATACAGATTTGATTCGGCTTATAAAAGTAAATCTCTTTTTTTTTTTTTTAAGACAGAGTCTCACACTGGAGTGCAGTGGTGCGATCTCAGCTCACTGCAACCCCTGCCTCCCAGGTTCAAGAGATTCTCCTGCTTCAGCCTCCCGAGTAGGTGGGGTTACAGCTGCCTGCCACTATGCCTGGATAATTTTTTGTATTTTTAATAGAGACAGTGTTTCACCATGTTGGCCAGGCTGGTCTCGAACTCCTGACCTCATGATTCACCTGCCTCAGCTTCCCAAAGTGCTGGGATTACAGGTATGAGCCACAGCACCTGGCCAAAAGTAAATCTCTTAATGTTCTCACCACAAAAAATACAAGTATGTGAGGTAATGGATATGTTAACTAGCAAATCACTTTACAATATATGTATATATGTATATCAAAATATCACATTGTATCCCATAAATATATACAATTATTATTTGTCAGTTAAAAGTAATTATATAAATAAATAATAGTAAATAATAATACATTTTAAACATTATAATGAATTAATAAATCTTAATCCAAGAACTTAAAGAAAAATAAATCTCCATTTATTTCTTTGCTTACATGTCTCTTTACAAACTAGGTAATATGGAACTGGTAATATTTATTAACCAAGAAAATGTAGTTTAGTTTAGTAGTGCTCTGAATGGAAGATACAATTTATTTAAGGTCTTTAATTTTTTCAGATGATATGAAATCCAACAACCTGCTTCTAAAGTTAATTTACGAAGAAAAGGCCGGTGGGAAGGTTTTTGAGTCTGTGAATTCAAATGGAGACAGTATTAATGATGAGCAGGGCTGTAAAATCAGCTATAAACAAAATGAAACCTATAAGCCTAATTTCATTGTTCAGTCAAGCAATAGGTACAGGTGTTCCCACAGAAGGAAGAGAAAGAAATGCAATACATTTTCTTTAGAATATTCCAAGATGTTAAGTTGAGCTCTGTTGCCTAGGTGCTAAATGAGGAAAGACTTTTTCATGTCCTGATGTTTTTTTATGTGGTAGAAGCTGTTTCTAAAATATAACAACATTGATCTTTAACCACTTCATTTAGATATGACTGACATATAAAAACCTGTACATATTCACTGTATACATCTCAGTGAGTTTGGTGGTAGGTGTACACCTGTGAAACCATTATCACTATCAAGACCATAAACATGTCTACCACTTCCCAAAGTCTCCTTCTGCCCCTTTTCTTGTTGTTGGGTTTTATGTGTGTGCGTACAGTAAGAACTCAACATAGGATCTACTAGCTTAGCAAATTTTAAGAATACAGTACAGTATTATTAGTTTTAGGCACTATGCATTAGAGTAGCCCTCTCTCTCTTGCTCTCTTGCTCTCTCTCTTTCTCTCTCCCTCCTTTGAGAGGGAGTCTCGCTCTGTCGCCCAGGATGGAGTGCAGAGGTGCAATCTCAGCTCACTGCAACCTCCACCTCCTGGGTTCAAACGATTCTCCTGCCTCAGCCTCCTGAGTAGCTGGGATTACAGGTTCCCGCCACCATGCCCAGCTAATTTGCGTGTTTTTAGTAGAGACGGGGTTTCACCATGTTTGCCAGGCTGGTCTCAAACTCCTGACCTCAGATAATCCACCCGCCCTAGCCTCCCAAAGTGCTGGGATTAGAGGCGTGAGCCACCACACCCAGCCCTTTGCCCCTTTCTTTAAAAAATAGTTGACCATTTACACCTGGATTTGTTTCTGGGTTCTGTGTCTGACCCATTGGTCTGTGTGTCTGCTTTTATGCCAGTACAATACTGTCTTGATTACTGTAGGTTTGTAATATGAAGTCAGGAAATATGACGCCCAGAGATGATTCAGCTGTGCACATCCCTCAGTGTTCTGGGAGGAGTGAGACAGAAATGAACCTCCTGGGCAGGATCCCACAAGTCTGGGGAAGTCGAGTACTCACTTTGCCCCATGAGAGAAATCACAAGCTGAGGGGGTCTCTCAGCACCAAGCTGTGCCACCCTGAGGGAGGGTGACAAGTGAAGTGAAACTGCTCTTCTTTTAAATGCATCCACTCTTGGATTTTTTGCTCCAGTGGGGAGTCTTAGCTGGACTCCAGGGCTCCCGCAGCAGTATTCTTGTCTATGGGTGGTTGCCAAAATTGGTTTTTCTTTCTTTTTTTTTTTTTTAAACGGAGTTTCGCTCTGTCACCCAGGCTGGAGTGCAGTGGCGTGGTCTCGGCTCACTGCAAGCTCCCACTCCCAGGTTCACAACGTTATCCTGCCTCAGCTTCCCGAGTAGCTGGGACTATAGGCGCCCGCCACCATGCCCAGCTAATTGTTTTGTATTTTTAGTAGAGATGGGGTTTCACCCAGTTAGCCAAGATGTTCTCGATCTCCTGACCTCGTGATCTGCCCGCCTAGGCCTCCCAAAGTGCTGGGATTACAGGCATGAGCCGCCGCGCGGGGCCCAAACGCGCCGGGCCCAAAATTGGTATTTCTATCGGGAGGATGATGGCTGGAGCCTCTTATTCTACCATCTTGCTGACGTCCTTCCCAGCCCTGTATGTGTAGTGGAGTGTAAACATTCTCTGGGGCTCTCTGCCAACACACTGTGTGTGTGGAGTTTCTGCCTCACCACTTCTCCAGGTCCAGGGACCTTCAGGGACCTTCACCTGGCTCCTGCTTGTATCTCAACACCATTTTTAACTGCCCCAACTCCAGTGAATTGCCAGTCTATATCCTATTCCAGTATTTATTCCTACTAAATCAGCTGTCTGTCCCCATTAAGACTGAGGTGGCCAATTCTATCAGCCCAGTTTCTCTTGCTTCCCTTCTGAGCAGATGCCCAGTGGTTGGTCATTTTAGAAGTGTACCCATTATCTCATTCACTATCCCCTACCTCCCTCTCTTGATTTTCCTTGTTAATTTGCTAATCCCTAACCCTGAACAGACTCTTCTAATCTTTGTTCTTTCTCCTGTTAAAAGGCCACAAGTTTTGCTGGCTAATGTCTTAAAAATAGACTACTCCTCAACAAATTTGTTCTCCTTTTCCTCAGCTGTGTTGTAAAACTTGTTCCTCTCTAGCTGATGACTCATATGTCCCTGTCTGCTTGTGTTCATTTTATAGCTTTTCCTGATCCCCATGGCCTTACTTCATAGAAAACTTTGATGCCCCCTAGAGTTTACTTGTAAGCATCAAATGAAATAAAGTATCCAAGGTGCCTAAAGTCTGTGATGAGAGTTCGTAGGTGCCATGTCTACTCTGCTAAGATAGAGGCCATGTGGAATGAATGCCCTCAACTTGCTCTCTCTTTTGCAAGTTCTATTTTCATCTGCATCCTCCTTCTTCCCTATGTCACAGAGAAAAAGTTGTATCTATTGTGAAAATCTAAAATGGTATTTGATCATTTCTGAAAAGGTAGCTTTTATCGTTTATACAAATAAATGAAAAAATTAAATCACAAGTGAGTATTTTGGATAATAGAACTTTATCAGTAATTCCAGTCACAAGTGTCCCATTAGCTCATCCCAGTCATTCCAATCTCTCAGTATCTCTCTCACCAGCTGCCACTGAATGGAGATTATGATTCAAAAATTTTAGACAAGAAAAAGTTCTTAAAAACTGAACTTTTTAAAAATAATTTCAGCATTTATTTTTGATTTGGGGGTACCTGTGCAGGTTTGTTGGGTATATTGTGTGATGCTGAGGTTTGGGATAAGAACGATCCCATCACCCAAGTAGTGAGCATAGAGCCCATAGTCCCCTTAGTGTCTACTCTTCCCATCTTTGTGTGCATGTGTACCCAGTGGTTAGCTCCCACTTGTAAGTGAGAACATGCAGCATTTGCATTTCTGTTCCTGCGTTAATTCACTGAGGATAATGGCCTCAAGCTGCATCCATGTTGCTGCAAAAGGTATTATTTTCTTCTTCTTCATGACTGTGTAGTATTCCATGGTTATATGTACCACATTTTCTTTAATCCATCTCGATGGCAATGTAAGTTGATTCCATGTATTGCGAATAGCACTGCAGTGAACATATGAGTGCGTGTAAGACTGAACATTTCTATGCCAAACTGTTGTAGCATGTCAGGGTTTACATAATCTCACAGGAACTCTGTATGTCTATACTACACCGGTGTATATTAGTGGCAAGTAACAGAAACTGATTTTTGGTAACTTCAACGACAAAAGGAATATATTGCAAAGGTGAGGGAGGCTCACAAAACTGAAGGGAACATCGAGGAAGCTGGCTTGTGGCAAATAAGAAATGGGTAATGTTGTGGGCTGACTTATGTCCCCCAATATCTGTATGTTGAAGCCCTAATCCCCAATGTAACTGTATTTGGAGATAGTCCTTTAAAGATGTTTTAAGTTAAAACAGGGCTGTTAGGACCAAATCCAATCTGGCCGCTATCCTTATAAGAAAAGGAAATTTGCACACACAGAGAGCCAACACTGGTCGGTGAGCGGGTGGGCTCAGGGGAAACACCATGTCGGGACATAGCAAGAAGGCAGTCACCTGATAGCCAAGCAAGGGGGCCTCAGAGGAAACCAGCCCTGCCCACACGTTGATCTGGACTTCTGGTCTCCAAAACTGAAAAAAATCCATTCCTGTTGTTTAAGCCATCAGCCTAGAGTGTTATGTTATGGTTCTGTTATGGCAGCCCTAGCAACCTACAGGATGAGCTGACTACTACAGGAGGCTGGACAATAAGCTCTAAACCACTGCTAAAACAAATCGGTCAACTCCCATTGCTTCTGTCTGTCCTCACATGGAAGTCCTGGAAGAGAGATTTCCATTAGCTTAGCTTGAATTTGGGTCACCTACCCTTGTCCCCATCAGATTAGAGTCCATGATGAAGACAGCAGAGAAGCTTGAGGGACTCCCCAGGGAAAATCAGGTATGACTAAGAAGGGAAAACCTATTCCAATACCTCAAAAACAATGGCATGTTCTCTATATTCTGCTTCTACTAAACCATTTTAAAGTAAATTTACCTGATTTTAAAACTTGAAAATTTTACTTTTTTGACAGAAAATAAAAACTCACTTTGGCATGCATGCCTTCCATTTCTTAATATGCTGCGTAGTACTAGGTAGGGAGCTTTGAAATTAACCTTTGCTTCTGAGTTTCATTCAGTTTCCATCATACCAGTCTACCTTAGCATCATGACCATAGACCACTTTGGACATGTTCTCTCTCACCACTCAGGGCCAGTCTTTCTGTAAAACAAATTTTAGCATCCAGAAATGTAACTTCCTTTTAGTCTTTTTTTCTTTTTTTACCTTAGATGTTCTTTTCACTATTCAGCTATGAGAGCTTTTATAGAGAACTTTAAGAGAGCTCTGCCCTATGTTAAGCTTTTGCCTGAAAAACAACCATATCTTAATCTAAGCAAGCCTGGGTACTGGGCCTTTGGAGAGAAAGTAGCATCTTATGTCAAGGATAATGGGTTGAGGTTCAAATCCTACACCTAATGCCAAGAATTCAAAGAAATCTCCTTGGTTTTGACCATGCCTCTAGAAGGGTGTTGTTCTTTTTGAGAGTGTATAGTAAGTCAAGATTTGATCATTAAAAGAAGATCCTTATACCTGTGTGATAAAAGAGATTTTTGTAGTCTTAGAGGCCAGTGGAGAGCACTTAAAAGAATTTTGTTAATATGCAAATAAAAAGTAATACTATTTAAAAAGTGAATATCATCTTTAAAAAAAACTTGGTGTCCTAGAATAATATTTAAGAATCTAAGACTTTAAATATGCACTTACTCCTTCAAAGCCAGATGTCTTTATAAATTTGACTATGCTGAGTAATGTTTGGATGAATTTAATAAACATGCCTTGCTATGTATAGTGAAATCTAAATGCTTTGGTTTATGTGGACTCTGCAGTCAGACCTCTTGAGTTCTCCTAGGCTTACCACTTACTAGGTATGTGACTTTAAGCAAGTTACTTAAACATTCTGACTTTCATTTCTTCATCTGTAAGTTGGATGGCATAAAGGTCAAATGAAACAAACATGTAAACTGCAGGAATGTGGTAAAGCAATGTAAACTATTAGTGTCATTACTATGACCTAAGTACCAAGATACAGAGGCCATGAGACCTGAGCCCTGCACTAGAGGGACTGGCAGCACGAGACAGTCTTGGGCACCCTGCAGTCGACACAGGGGCTGTGCAGGCAGGGCACTAAGATGGGCATTCAGAGATGCTTCTCTTTGGGTCCTGCACTAAGCCTCAAAGGATGAATAAATCCCAAGTTAGCCGTAATGGTCACAACCCAAGAGGTGGCTGTGCCGAGATATATCAGTGATTTCTTTCACTTGTGTGTTGAAGGCTTAATTGCCAATTTGAATACAATCTGCTTCAGAAAAGTGGCAGAAATGTCAACCATTTGAGTGAAGATGAAGTTTTGGCAGTGGCCCTGCTTCAGTGTCTCCTCCGTTCCAAATTATAAACCCACTCAACCATTCCTAGGACACATGGCTCTACCAAGGCCTCTCTGTTTATGTGGAGTGGTTTTGCTTGGCAGTACTAGAATTCTTACAGAATACCTTAGCATAATCCTTTGTCTTGGAGAAAATCCAAATTTTGATTAAGTTCCAGCCTTTTCAAAAGAGCTTCTTTGCACAAACAAGATCCCACTGTCTGATGTATTTTCAAGAGAAAAATGACTGGGTCCCCAACAGGTTCCACTGGCAAGAGCCTTATTCATAAGAAGCACAAGCCCATTGTGTCCCATCAGGTTTCATAACACTGCTAATTAGGACTTCCATTCATGGGGATGCTGTGCTCAATGGTTTACACATTTTAACTCCATCTTTATAATCCCATTTTACACATGAGGAATCAGAGGCTTAGCAAGAGTGAGCCATCTGCACAAGCTGACATAACCAGTAAGAGAAGCCAGAATTTAAGCTCACATTTAACTTAAAAGTGAAAGCATACGTAAACTTTTGTTCTAATGTTTTCCAACCTAAATTAGAACAAGTATAAGCAAGGAGAAATGTTCATAATCATGACCACACTGCAAAAAATGTTAATTCCTAATAACAAGAAACCATATGATGTACTAACTCAGGCATGGTGATGGCTACACATCTTCAGCTGGTTTCACAGCCCACACTACCTGGCACTTGTTTGGATTAAAACCATTACTGAAGTGACACAATTTGATTGATTTTTTCCTCCAGAGTTTTAAACATACCTAGAAAGACGCATAGTATATTTTCTTTTATATCCAGTCCATGGGCTCTCTAAGAGTTGTCTAGGAGAGTCCCTGGACTCCACGTTAAGAATCCGTGGCCTCAATCAGAGGTAGAGACTAGCACTGAGGACAATATTCCCTGACACCCGGGATGTCTAGTTATCCACTCACTGGGAAAAAGTTGATGAGTTCCTGAGGGTGTTGACTGCACTGTAATTTAAGGACAAAAAAAATTACACTTCAGACCAGGGGGTTACAAACTATAGCCTTTGGGCCAAATCTAGTCCTCTACCTATTTTTGTAAGTGAAGTTTTATGGGAACACAGACATGCCTATTTGTTTGTATATTTTCCATGACTGTTTTCATGCTACAATGACAGAGTCAAGCAACAGAGGTGGTGTGGCCTGCAGAGCCAAATATCTTCACTATCTGGCCCTTTAAGTGTTCTTACCACTGGCATAGGTTATCTACTACCTCTGCAGGAAGTATGTTCCTCTTTGCTATTCTCCTCTGCATTTCTGATCCAAAGAAAGTAGCAGCCCTCCTGCTGCACTCAATATAAACTTTGTGAGAGTAAAATCTTAGTGCTGCTGGTGTGCTGTGGTGCCTTTTGGATTCACATCACACAATGGCTCATCTTCAGGACTGACCTTGATGATGTGTAGGAGGTAGTTAAACATAATGGCTAAGACTTGAAGCTTTCTTCAGTCTCTCGCTCAGCTGCTTTCCAGCTTTGTGACCATTGAAAACATACTTAACCTTTCTGTGCTTGTTTCTTCATCTTTAAAATGGGGATGAGAATAAGACTACCCTTCTGATAGAGTCATCGATAGAATTAAATGAATGAATTCATGGAAATGTTGTGTTTAGTTCAGAGCTTGATTCATAACAACCATTCCATAAGAATTAGCTCTTAAAAGTATAGTCACAGTCAAACTAGGGGCCAAGTCAAAAGAGATTTCAAAATTTAGAGAGGAGTGAATTTTCCCCTTCCACTCCTCTCAGCTTCTGGTTGAACAATACTTTTTAAAAAATTATGTTTGTTTCATCATCTGAAATTTGAAAATGTCCTCTTGATCTTCTGCACAGTAATGTCAAAAGAGTACTAGTTTTTAAATATGAAGGTACAATTGCCAGAACTTGTTTTTCTATCATTTTTACTGTTCTAAGACTACATGATGTAAGAAATGGGAATTAAGATTCTAAGTTGAGGCCGGGCGCGGTGGCTCATGCCTGTAATCCCAGGACTTTGGGAGGCCAAGGAGGGCAGATCACGAGGTCAGGAGATCAAGACCATCCTGGCTAACATGGTGAAACCCCGTCTCTACTAAAAATACAAAAAATTAGCCGGGTGTGGTGGAGGGTGCCTGTAGTCCCAGCTACTCAGGAGGCTGAGGCAGGAGAATGGTGTGAACCTGGGAAGCGGAGCTTGCAGTGAGCTAAGATCGTGCCACTGCACTCCAGCCTGGGTGACAGAGCCAGGTTCTGTCTCAATTTAAAAAAAAAAAAAAAAAAAAAAGAATCTTTTTTAACTTGAAAAAACGGTTTTTATTAGAATCTTGACTTGCTGTGGTTATAATGGTTTTTGATCTACTGAAATAATTTATGACTATGATGGTTAAATTTAGGTGTCAATTTCACTGAATTAAAGGTTTTACCAGGTAGTGGGATATGTCTATGAAGGTGTTTCAGAAGAGATTGGCATTTGAATCGGTGAGCTGAGGAAGGAAGATCTGCCCTCACTATGGATGGACACCATTTAGTCAACTGAGGACCAGGATAGAAAAAAAAAAAAGCAGAGGAAAGGCCAGTTTGCTCACTTTCTCTTCTAGAGCCAAGATGGCCTTTTTCTCCTGTCTATGGACATCAGATCTCCAGGCCTTTGACCTCTGAGACTTGCCCCAACAGCCCAGTGAGTTCCCAGGCATTCAACTTTGAATGGAGAGTTACATCATGGGCTTCCCTGGTTCTAAGGCCTGTGGACTTAGACTGAGACATGCTATGGGCCTTCCTGGGTCTCCAGCTTGCAGACATCCTATCATGGACTTGACAGCCTCTGTTATCACATAAGCCAATTCCCCTACTAAATCCTCTCTCATCTATCTGTCTATCTGTCTGTCTATCTATCTATCTATCTATCTATCTATCTATCTATCTATATCTACTTACCTACCTATCTATCTACAGGCATAACTCGGAGATATTAGGGGTTCAGTTTCACGCTACTGCAATAAAACAAGTATCATCATAAAACAAGCCACACAATTTTTTTGGTTTATCAGTGCCTATAAAAGTTATGTTTATACTGTACTGTAGTCTATTAATTGTCAATGGCATTATGTCTAAAAAACAACTTACAGGCCTTTTAAATTAAAAATGAAAAAACAATTAACAGTTTATTACTAAAAAATGCTAATGCTCATCTGAGCTTTCACCAAGTTGTAATCTTTTTGCTGGTAGAGAGGGTCTTGCCTAGCTGTTGATGGCTGCTGACTAATCAGAGATGGATGCTGAAAGTTGAAGTAGCTGTGAAAATTTCTTAAAACAAGACAAAAGTTTGCTGCACTAACGGATTCTCCCATTCACGAAATGTTTCTCTGTAGCATGTGATGCAGTTTGATAGCATTTTACCCACAGTAGAACTTCTTTCAAAATTGAAGTCAATCCTCTCAAACCCCACCACTGTTTCACTACTAAGTTTATGGAATATTCTAAATCCTTTGTTGGCATTTCAACAACATTCACAACATCTTCACCAGAAGTAGATTTCATCTCAAGAAACCACTCTCTTTGCTCATCCATAATAAGCAAGTCCTCATCCATTCAAGTTTAAGTTTTATCATGAGATTGCAGCAATTCAGTCACATCTTCAGGCTCCACTTCTAATTCTAGTTTTCTATTTCCACCACATTTTTTCAGTTGACACTTTCTCCGTTGAAGTCTTGAACCCCTCAAAGTCATCCACAAGGATTGGAATCAACTTCTTCCAAACTGCTGTTCATGTTGGTATTTGGACCTCCTCCCATGAATCATGAATGTTCTTAATGGTATCTAGAATGGTGAATCCTTTCCAGAAGGTTTTCTATTTACTTTCCCCAGATCTGTCAGAATAACCACTATCTAGAGCAGCTATAGCCTTACAAAATTTATTTCTTAAATAAGACTTGAAAATCTAAATTACTCCTTGATCCATGGGCTACAGAACGGATGCTGTGTTTGCAGTCATGAAAATAATATTAATCTTATCATACGTTTCCATCAGAGCTGTTGGATGACCAGGTACATTATCAATGATCAGTAATATATATATTTATTTTTTTTGGAGACAGAGTCTCGCTTTGTCCCCCAGGCTGGAGTACAGTGGCACAATTTCGGCTCACTACAAGCTCCACCTCCCGGGTTCATGCCATTTTCCTGCCCTAGCCTCCCGAGTAGCTGGGACTACAGGTGCCCACCACCACACCTGGCTAATTTTTTGTATTTTATTAGAGACGGGGTTTCACCGTGTTAGCCAGGATGATCTCGATCTCCTGACCTCGTGATCCACCCGCCTCGGCCTGCCAAAGTGCTGGGATTACAGGCGTGAGCCACCGTGCCCGGCCAATGAGCAGTAATATTTTGAAAGGAATTTTTTTTTCTGAGAAGTAGGTCTCAACGGTCAGCTTCAAATATCCAGTAAGCCATGCTGTAAGCAGATGTGTTGCATCTAGGCTTTGCTGTTCCATTTATAGAGCATAAGCAGATTATACGTAGCATAATTCTTAAAGGCCCTAGGATTTTCAAAGTGGTAAGCAAGCATTGGTTTCACCTTAAAGCTATCAACTATATTAGCCACTAACAAGAGAGTCAACTTGTCCTTTGAAGCTTTGAAGCCAGGCATTGGTTTCCCCTATCTAGCTATAAAAGTCCTAGATGGCATATCCTTATAATAGAAGCCTGTTTTGTCTACATTGAGAATCTTGTTCAGTGTAGCCACCTTCACCAATTACCTTACCTAGATCTTTGCAGGATAACCTGCTGCAGAATCTCCATCACCACTTGCTGCTTCATCTCTCACTTTTATGTTATGAAGATGACTTTTTCCCTTAAGCTTCATGAGCAAACCTCTGCCAGCTTCAACCTTTTCTTCTGCAGCTTCCTCACCTCTCTCAGACTTCAAAGACTTGAAGACTGTTAAGGCCTTGTTTTGGATTAGACTTTGGCTTAAGGAAGTGTTGTGGCTGGTCTGGTCTTCCATTCAGACCAATAAAACTTTCTCCATAGCAGCAACAAGGCTGTTTGTCTTTCTTATCATTCATGTAATTCACTGGAGTAGCACTTTTAATCTCCTTCAAGAATGTTTTCTTTTCATTCACAACTTGGCTAACTGTTGGACACAAATGGTCTTGTTTTAAGCCTATCTCTTGGCCTATCTCAGCTTTCCACATGCCTTCCTCATTAAGCATAATCATTTTTAGCTTTTGATTTAAAGTAGGAGATGTGCGACTTTTCCTTTCATTTGAACACTGAGAAGCCATTGTAGGGTTATTAACTGACCTAATTTCAACACCACGGTGTCTCCAGAAATAGGGAGGGCTGAAGAGAGAAAGGTGAAGGGACAGCTGGTTAGTGGAGCAACCAGAACACACAGCGGTTATAGTTTAAGTTCATTTATAGATCACGGATCACTATAACAGATACGATAGTAATAAAAACATTGGAAATATTGTGAGAATTACCAAAATGTGATGAAAAGACACAAAGTGAGCATATGCTGTTTGAAAAATGGTGCCAATAGACTTGTTCAACACAGGGGTGGCACAAACCTTCAATTTGTAAAAAAAAAAAAAAAAAAAAAAA
>NW_012114364.1:1119231-1131659 GCF_000951035.1 Colobus angolensis palliatus | reverse complement strand
GGAGTAACATTGGAAGCTACAGATACAGGGAATGATTTGCACTTATCCCATTTGTTTTTTGTTTTTTTTTTTTTTTTCTGAAACTTGCTCACTGTTAAATGAAAGATGGGAAAAGGACAGTGGGAAATGATACAATGGAGCTTAATGGTCGAAAGCAGTGTGTCTTTGGGCTTTTAGTTACCCACTTCTGCTTTGTTAATATAAATATGATATGTCCTCTTGCTATCACAGAACAGTGCTCTGATCTTTTCACATTTCCACAGGACCATTTTGCATATTTCTCATTTGAAAAATAAATTGGAGTAACTATGCTAACCGAATGAGAACTAAAAGATCAATTCCAGTAAAAAGGCATTCATATCGGCGCAGTAATAGAAATGCTTTTAAATGCATTAGGAAGATGGTGATCTTCTAAACTGTAATGTCTTTGTAACCTAACCTTATTCAGCATTCTGCATTTAAATTGTATTTTTTAATAGAAAGCAGAAATTTAAACCATTTCTACCATCTTGCACCTGCTCCTGTGATTAAATTCTTAATTCATTCCAGGAAGCATATTAAATTACATTACCAATGCTACTTCACTTGTGTACATGGAAAATCAATGAAGCAGCCATTTTTAAGTTTCAGCTCTGCTGCTTTCAGGTGCTCTGTTTTCTTTGGGTTAGTCTCTTCCTTCCCACACACCCTGTCAGTTTTCACTTATTTGAAATTTCATCAAGCTCCTAGTATTTTAACTGGCACATCCTTAGCTGGGTCCTAAAGTTCAAATGATCCTTTATATGCAAAAATGTAACCAAATTTCAATGAAAGTGCATATTGTCCAAATATATTTTCCAAACAGGCTCCAACACATAGTACAACATTTCCCTGCTGATATTACCTTTAAATTAGATATTGTACTAGTTTCCTAGGGCTACAGTAACAAATTGCCCTATACAAGGTGACTAAAAACAATACAGAAAAACAATGACTTTTTTCTCACACAGTTCTGGAGGCCAGAAGTCTAAAATCAAGTGTTTTGGGGTTTGATTCTTTCTGGAGGCTCTGAGGGACAACCTGTTCAATGCCCTTTTTTCAGAGGACTTATAAAAGCACAGTTTTATCATATAAGATGTAAAATGTGGTAAAAGATGCTTTAATAAAATATTTGCAACACATATAAGAATCGATAGCCCTAATGTACAAAGATTGTCTACAAATTGATTAGAAAAAGACAATTTTAAAAGGGGGAAGAAAATGACAGTTCATCAAAGAGGGAAATACAAATAGTCATATTGTGTGAAAACACAAGCAACCTTACTTTTGACTGTTGTCAGAGAAATGTAATATGAAAATGATGAGATATAATTATGTAACACATTAGATTGGCAACATATAAAAGAGACTGATACTTTCTAGTGCTTGCAAGGGTGTAGGGGAATAGACTTTTATATGCAAGTCAAGCAAAAATGGTTAAGTTGCTAAAACATTTTCAAAACATTATCTGAAAAAAATCTTTGTTTTCAAATTTTTGGGTTTTTATTACAGTATTTTTAATATGTGTACGAACTTATGGGGTACATGAGAAAACGTGTAATGTGCATATAATGTGCACTGATCGAGTCAGAGTATTCAGAGTGCTCACAATCAGAGTACAATTCATTTTTAGTTAAGTACAGTTATCCTGTTCTATTATCTAATACTTCATTTATTCCTTTTAACTTACTATATGCTTGTGCCCTTGAACCCACTTCTCTTCCTCCCCCCTCCCGCCTGCTTATCCTTCCAGGTCTCCCTTACTTATTTTCCCACTCTCAACCTCCATGTGTTCTAATTCTTTAGCTCCCACATATGAGTGAGAATACACAATATTTGTCTTTTTGTGCCAGGCTTATTTCACTCAAGGTAATGACTTCCGGTTCCACCCATGTTGCTGCAAATGACATGATTTCATTTTTTTTGTGGCTGAATAATATTCCAATATACCACATTTTCCTTTTCCATTCATCCATTGATGGACACATAGGTTGATTCCATATCTTAGCTACTGTAAATAGGGCTACAATAAATATATGAGTGTGGGTATTCCTTTGTATATTGATTTATTTTCCTTTGGGTAGATACCCAGTAGTGAAATGCTGAATCAAATGGTAATTCTATGTTTAGTTTTTTGAGGAATCTCCATGCTGTTTTCCATGGTGGTTGTACTAGTTTACATTCACACCAACAGTATAAGAGTTCACTTTTCTCTGCGTCCTCACCAACATCTGTTGTTTTTGTCTTTTTGGTAACAGCCATTCTGACTGAGGCAAGATGATATCTCATTGTGGTTTTGATTTACACTTCTCTGATTAGTGATGTTGAGCATTTTTTCATATACTGTTCACCATTTATATGTCTTCTTTTGAGAAATGACTATTCATGACCTTTGCTCACTTTTTAATGGGATTATCTGGGTTTTTTCCCCTTTGACTGAGTTCCTTGTATATTCTGGATATCAATCCAATGTATGATGAATACTTTGAAAAAATTTTCACCCATTCAACAGATTGTCTCTTTATTCTGCTGATTACTTATTTTGCTGTGCAGAAGCTTTTTAGTTTAATGAAGTCTAATATGTCTAACTTTGTTTTTGTTGCTTATGTTTGAGATCTTAGTCATAAATTATTTGCCTACATTACTGTCCAGGACACTTTCCCCTAGGTTGTTGTCTAGCATTTTTATAGTTCCAGGTCTTACATTTAAGTCTTTAATCCATTTGGAGTTTATTTTTGTATGTGGTGAGAGGTAGGGATCCAGTTTCATTCTTCTGCATGTGGCCATCCAATTTTCTCAGCGGCAATGTATTGAAGAGGGTGTCCTTTCTCCAATGTAAGTTCTTGTCAGCTTTGTCAAAAATCAGTTGGCTGTACTCATATGGCTTTATTGCTTGGTTCTCTATTTTGTTCCATTGATCTAAGTATCTATTTTTATACTGATACAATGCTGCTTTGGTTATTAGAGCCTTGTTATATATTTTGAAGTTAGGAAATATATGCCTCTAGTTTTGCTTGGGATTGCTTTGGTTACTTGGGCTCTTTTTCGGTTCCATATGAATTTTAGGATTTTATTGTTCCAATGCTGTGAAGAATGGTGTTGATGTTTTCACAGGGATTATATTGAATCTGTAGATCATTTTGGAAACTATGATCATTTTAATAACATTTTTTCTTCTGATCTATGAGCATAGGATGTTTTTCCATTTGTTTTTGTCATCTTCAATTTATTTCCATTCTTTTGCAACTTCCTGTGTGGA
Source organism: Colobus angolensis palliatus (assembly GCF_000951035.1). Lineage (NCBI taxonomy): Eukaryota > Metazoa > Chordata > Mammalia > Primates > Cercopithecidae > Colobus > Colobus angolensis. Next base: position 1,128,382 of record NW_012114364.1, on the reverse strand, counting down.
AATATTTCACCTCTTTGGTTAAATTTATTCCTACATATTTTTAGGTGTTGTAAATGGGACTGCCTTCTTGATTTTGTTGCAGCTTTTTTGCTCCCACATATCAGTGAGTGGGAGGGAGTGGTGCCCACCAGCTTCACTTCTTCACTCCCACTGCTCAGTGAGCAGGAGGGAGTGGCACCCAGGGGCTTCTTCTCTCCCATTGTTAGGCAAGTGGGAGGGAAGGTTACAGGTCTTTTACTCCCACCACCCACAGCTCAGCAAGCAGAAGCATGATAGCTCTTGTGTTCCCACTGTCCACAGCTCAGCAAGCAGGAGTGTTACAGATCTTTTGCCCCTGCAGCTCATCAAGTTCTGTGTCCTTGTCCCAGGACCAGGAGGAATAAGGTACAGGGACACTGGAGGGTGAGTAAGGCAGAGTTGAATTTTATTGAATGACAGAAAAAAAGCTCTCAGCTGTGAGAGGGGACCCAAAAGCGGGTAGCCATCTGTGAGGCTGAATCCAGGGTTTTGATGGGCTTAGGATGGAGGAATGCTTGCTGATTGGTCCGTGGGGGGGTCTTGGAAAAAGCACCATTTGATTGGTTAAAGGGCATTATTCAGAAGGAATCAGTTGAAAGACAGAACCTGTCTGCCTAGGAATTTGTCTTTTGTTGCTATCAATTTTTTTCTCAGCTAGGTTGTTATTAGTGTGTATGAAATACATTGCCGATTTTTGTACATTGATTTTGTAACGTGTAGCTTTACTGAATTGATTATCAAATCTAAGAGTTTTTTGGTGGTGTCTAGCTTTTTCTAGATATACGATCATATCATCAGCAGGCAAGGCTAATTTTAATTCCTCCTTTCTAAATGGATGTCTTTTATTTCTTTTTCTTTCCTCATTTCTCTGGTTAAGACTTCCAGAAGTGAGACTTGCCAGAAGTGAGACTGTCATCAGTAACTTCTTCCTCTAGCAACTCCCAGCTCCTTCATTTGGCCTTTTCCTCTAATCTAATCAACAAGAAGTCCAGGCAGTTTTCTTCCAAATGGACTCAGTCCATCTATCATTTCTTTCTATTGTCAATTCCTTAGTTAAAGTGAGGGAGCAGGAACTGAGCCAAAGTACTTAGGTTAAAATTCTAGCTCTGCCACTTACCAGCTATGTGACCTTGAGAAAGATACTCAACCTCTCTGTTCATAAGTTTTCCATCCATAATTTTAGGATGATAGGCTTACAAGGATTTAAGAAATTAATACAGGTAAAGTGGTTAGGACAGCATCTGGCACATAAGTAGGCATTCATGAATGTTAGCTGCTATTCTTATTCTCTTGTAAAGTCAAAGAACTACAATCTCTTTAAATAAACAACCTAGTCCTAATTATTGCTATTTTAAAGTCACTTTATTACCAACTTTGAAATCCAAACAAGTTTAATAAAAATTAACATAAGGATTGACATGACCCTTTTGGGGAAAAAAATCAACAAAATGTTTTTATAGAATTAAAAAACTGCCTACAATATTAACTGACTATGAACAGTAAAATCATAAGTCCCCCAACTGACTGAATGGACTACCTCTGGGCCAAAGGTACTCCAGAGAAACCTTAAAATCTGGATTCCCAGCCATAACAGGATAGAAAGTCAGATATGCCTCATTATATCCTTCCCTTCAGCAGTGTAGACACAACAGCTGACCATCTTATTAATGTTAAAATAGAAATCATAAAACTGATGGAACAGATTCTTTTTGGCAATAAGACACCAAATTATATACAGGATGTAAGGCCATGCCAGTTAACAGTGAAGTCATGCAACCCTACACATAAAGAATAAACTATGCTTTAATGGCCACTAAGTTTTTCTTTTTTCCTAGTAGCTAAATAAGCATTGGCTTCAAAATAAGGAATATTAAGACAATTGCAGCTCATCCACTGCCAAAGTTTGACTAACTGACCTCCACCCTGTTCCATGAGCCATGACTACATCTTTGATCGGACAAGAGACTGAATTCAGTAACTTGCTCCTGGTAAGAGACTACCCACCATGAACTGGTTCTGGACAGTTTACAGAGGCCACACACTGAGCGTCTTTGTGTCCCTGCTTCGCCTTTTGATGTATAGGGTCTTAATTGTAATAAATTTAAATGTTAAGTCTCCACCCAAAGTGAACATAAGACACATGTAATATACATGTTTGTTTAGTACACATGCATTAGGACCCCCATCATGAACACTCATAGCTCCTCCTGTAACCTGTTGAATATGTCCACTTAGCCAACTGTTTCCTGTCTTCTCCTTTCCTCCCTGGAAGTGCAGGCTATGTCTCTGCTGGAAGCTGTGCTGTGTGAGGACAGCCACCCTGCAAGTTGTAACCCTTTATAAGAAATAAAACTCTTCTTTGCTAAATGTATGAGTTGCGTGATTTTTTCGGTTGACATAGCAAAGTCAATGTCAAATGCCTTGTGTTTTAGCTTAAGAACTACAAAATGAACCAACAATTTAAACTTCCACTTGTTCAGGGGCAAAAAAGACGAAATTTAGAAAATGGAAAATGTGTTTTCTTATTAAAGTATAATACATCTGGTTTTTAAATAATGCTGTTGACCTTTCTATTGTGTTTTTCATATCTGAAAATCAAAGTAAAGAGCATTCTTCTGTCAATGTCATAAAAGGTAGAAATAAATAAGAATATCAATTAGTTGACAGTACTCTTCATCAAAAATAGTCCTTATTTTTGTGAAAATCAAGGACTTTGAATGAAGGATGCGGTAAGATTCTTCTATTCTGAAGAAATTCCATTAAATAGGAAATTGAAAAGAAGGAGGAAGGCAATTGACTGACCATGCAGAGTTGTTCTCCAAGGAATCGTCTATCACCAAGTCATGTCACTTTGCTTCATGAATATTATGAATATTCCTGAATCCCTCCTCTTCTCTGTATACTTGCTGCTGTTGTTCTGGATCTCAGTGTTGCACCTCTCTCTCTCTCTCTCTCTCCCCCTCTCCTTTCTTACTGCAATAACTCTCACAGAAATCTTCTAAAATATTAAACTATTGGTCTCACTTCTGTATTTAAAGTACCCCACTGACTCCCCGCTGCTTGTTAAACAGTGTGGCTCACAAGATTCATTTCAGGAACAAAGAAACATTGAACTTTATCTGCTCTATAGACCAAATGGACCTAACAGATATTTACAGAACATTTCATCTAATGCCTGCAGAATACACATTCTTCTCCTCAGAACATGGATCATTCTCAAGGATAGACCATATTTTGGGTCAGAAAATATGTCTTAAAACATTCAAAAAATTGAAATAAAATGAAACATCTTCTCTGACTACAAATGGAATAAAACTAGAAATGAATAAGAAGAGGGATCTTGGAAATCATATAAATACATGGAAATTAAACAATATGCTTCTGAATGACCAGTGGATCAACAAGAAATTAAAAAGGAAATTGAAAATTTTCTTGAAACAAATGATAATGGAAACACAACATACCAAAATCTATGTGATACAGCAAAAGTGGTATTAAAATGGAAGCTTGTAAGTGCTTACATCAAAAAAAAATTTCAAATAAACAGCCTAATGATGAATCTTAAAGAACTGGAAAAACAAGAGCAAACCAAACCCAAAATTAGTAGAAGAAAATTAATAATAAAGAGCAGAGCAGAAATAAACAAAATTGAAATGAAGAAAACAACATAAGAGATCAATGAAACAAAAAGTTGGTTTTTTGAAAAGATAAATAAAATTGACAAATCTTTAGCCAGACTAAGAAAAAAAGAAGACGTTAAAACTGACACTGCAGGGCAGACACAGTGGCTCACGACTGTAATTCCAGCACTTTGGGAGGGCAAGACGCGCGAATCACGAAGTCAGAAATTCGAGACCAGCCTGACCAACATGGTGAAACCTCGTCTCCACTAAAAAAATACAAAAAACTAGCCGGGCGAGGTGGCGGGCGCCTGTAGTCCCAGCTACTCGGGAGGCTGAGGCAGGAGAATGGCGTAAACCTGGGAGGTGGATGTTGCAGTGAGCTGAGATTGTGCCACTGCACTCTAGCCTGGGTGACAGGGCAAGCCTCTGTCTCAAGAAAAAAAAAAAAAAAAAAACACTGCAGAAATTCAAATAATCATTGGTGGCTACCATGAGCAACTACATGACAATAAATTGGAAAATCTAGAAGAAATTGATAAATTCATTGACACATACAACCCACAAGATTGAACATGAAGAAATCCAAAATCTGAACAGGCCAGTAACAAGTAATGAGATCGAAGTTGTAATAAAAAGTCTTCCAGTAAAGAAAAACCCAGGAGCCAATAGCTTCACTACTGAATTCTACCAAACATTTAAAGAAGAGCTAATACCAATACTCCTCAAAGTATTGTGACAAATAGAGAAAAATACACTTTCAAACTCATTCTGTGAGGCCAGTATTACCCTAATACCAAAACCAAAGACACATCAAAAGAAGAAAACTTCAGGCCAATATCCCTGATGAATATTGATGCAAAAATCCTCAACAAAATATTAGCAAACTGAATTCAGCAATACATTAAAAAGATCACTCATTATGACCAAGTGGGATTTATCCCTGGGATGGAAGAATGGTTCAATACACGCAAATCAATCAATGTGATACATCATATCAACAGAATGAAGGATAAAAACCATCCAATCATTTCAATTGATCCTGAAAAAGCATTTGATAAAATTCAACATCTCTTCATGATAAACACCCTCAAAAAACTGAGTATAGAAGGAACATACCTCAACATAATAAAAGTCATATATGACAGACCCACACATGGGGAAAAACTGAAAGCCTTTCCTCTAAGATCGGGAACATAACAAAGATGCCCACTGTCACCACTGCTATTCATCATAGTACTGGAAGTCCTAACTAGAGTAACCAGACAAGAGAAAGTTATGAAAGCCATCAAAATAAGAAAGAAAGAAGTCAAATTATCCTTGTTTGCAGATGACATGATCTTATATTTGGAAAACCTAAAGAATTAGAACTGATAAACAAATTTTAGTAAAGTTGCAGGATACAAAATCAAGATACAAAAAAAAATCAGTAGCATTCTACATGCCAACAGTGAACAAGTTGCAAAAGAAATTTTAAAAGTAGTCCCATTTACCATAGCCAGAAATAAAATCAAGTACCTAGAAATTAACTTAAGAATCAAAAAATCTCTATAATGTAAACTATAAAACACTGATGCAAGAAATTGAAGAAGACACAAAAAATAGTAAAACATTCCATGTTCATGGCTTGAAAGAATCAATATTGTCAAAATGTCCACACTACCCAAAGCAATCTACAGGTCCAATGGAATCACTATCAAAATACCAATGGCATTCATTACACAAATAGAAAAAAAAAATTCTAAAGCTTATATGGAATCACAAAATACCCAGAATAACCAAAGCTATTCTAAGCAAAAAGAACAAAAGTAAAGGAATCACATGACCTTACTTCAAATTATACTACAGAGTTACCGTAAGCAAAACAGGATGGTACTGGCATAGAAAAAGACATATAGACCAATGGAAAGAATAGAGAACTCAGAAACAAATCCACACACCTAGAGTGAACTCATTTTTGGCAAAAGTGCCAAGAACATACAGTGGGGAAAAGACAGTTTTTCAATAAATAGTGCCGGAAAACTGGATATCCATATGCAGAACCATGAAGCTAGACTCATCTTTTGCCGTATATAAAAGTCAAGTCAAAATGGATTAAAGACTTAAATATAAGACCTCAAACTATGAAACTACTACAAGAAAATATTTGGGAAGCATTTCCAAGACATTGGTCTAGGCAAAGATTTATTAATACTCCACAAGCACAGGCAACCAAAGCAAAAGTAGACAAATGGGATCATATCAAGTTAAAAAGCTTCTGCACAGGGGGTGGTTCCAAGATGGCCAAACAGGAACAGCTCCAGGCTACAGCTCCCAGCGTGAGCAATACAGAAGACGGGTGATTTCTGCATTTCCAACTGAGGTACTGGGTTCATCTCACTGGGGCGTGTCCGACAGTCGGTGCAGGACAGTGGGTGCAGTCCACCGAACAAGAGCCGAAGCAGAGTGAGGCATCGCCTCACCCAGGAAGCGCAAGAGGTAAGGGAATTCCCTTTCCTATCCAAGGGAAACCGTGACACACCACACCTGGAAAATCGGGTCACTCCCACCCTAATACTGAGCTTTTCCAAGGGTCTTAGCAAGTGGCACACCAGGAGATTATATTCCACGCCTGGCTCAGAGGGTCCCACGGCCATGGGGCCTTCCTCATTGCTAGCACAGCTGTCTGAGACCTAACTGCAAGGCAGCTGGGAGGTTGCGGGAGGAGCGCCCACCATTGCTGAGGTTTGAGTAGGTAAACAAAGCAGCAGGGAAGCTGAAACTGGGTGGGGCCCACCACAGTTCAAGGAGGCCTGCCTGCCTCTGTAGACTCCACCTCTGCGGATAGGGCATAGACAAACAAAAGGCAGCAGAAACCTCTGCAGATTTAAATATCCCTGTCTGACAGCTTTGAAGAGAGTAGTGGTTCTCCCAGCATGAAGTTTGAGATCTGAGAACGGACAGACTGCCTCCTCAACTGGGTCCCTGGCCCCCAAGTAGCCTAACCAGGAAGCACATCCCAGTAGGGGCAGACTGACACCTCACATGGCCGGGTACCCCTCTGAGATGAAGCTTCCAGAGGAATGATCAGGTAGCAATATTTGCTGTTCAGCAATATTCACTCTTCTGCAGCCTCTGCTGCTAATACCCAGGCAAAGAGGGTCTGGAGTGGACCCCAAGCAAACTCCAACAGACCTGCAGCTGAGGGTCCTGATTATTAGAAGGAAAACTAACAAACAGAAAGGACATCCACACCAAAACCCCATCTGTACATCACCATCACCAAAGACCAAAGGTAGATAAAACCACAAAGATGTGGAAAAAACAAAGCAGAAAAGCTGAAAATTCCAAAAATCAGAGTGCCTCTCCACCTTCAAAGGAACGCAGCTCCTTGCCATCAACAGAACAAAGCTGGAGGGAGAATGACTTTGATGAGTTGAGAGAAGAAGGCTTCAGACGATCTAACTTCTCCAAGCTAAAGGAGGAAGTTCGAACCCAGCAAAAAGAGGCTAAAAACCTTGAAAACAGATTAGACAAATGGCTAACTAGAATAACCAATGTAGAGAAATCCTTAAATAATCTGATAGAGCTGAAAACCATGGCACACAAACTATATGACAAATGCACAAGCTTCAGTAACCAATTCAATCAACTAGAAGAAAGGGTATCAGTGATTGAACATCAAATGAATGAAATGAAGCAAGAAGAGAAGTTTAGAGAAAAAAGAATAAAAAGAAATGAACACAGCTTCCAAGAAATGTTTGAAAAGACCAAATCTACGTCTGATTGGTGTACCTGAAAGTGACAGGGAGAATGGAACAAAGTTGGAAAACACTCTGCAGGATATTATCCAGGAGAACTTCCCCAAACTAACAAGGCAGGCCAACATTCGAATCCAGGAAACACAGAGAACGCCACAAAGATAATCCCTGAGAAGAGCAACTCCAAGGCACATAATTGTCAGATTCACCAAAGTTGAACTGAAGGAAAAAATGCTAAGGGCAGCCAGATAGAAAGGTCGGGTTGCCCACAAAGGGAAGCTCATCAGACTAACAGCGGCTCTCTTGGCAGAAACTCTCCAAGCCAGAAGAGAGTGGGAGCCAATATTCAACATTCTTAAAGAAAGGAATTTTCAACCCAGAGTTTTATATCCAGCCAAACTTAAGTTCCATAAGTGAAGGAGAAATAAAATCCTTTACAGACAAGCAAATGCTTAGAGATTTTGTCACCACCAGGCCTACCCTACGAGAGCTCATGAAGGAAGCACTAAACATGGAAAGGAAAAACAGGTGCCAGCCACTGCAAAAAGTTGCCAAAATGTAAAGACCATCGATGCTAGGAAGAAACTGCACCAACTACCGAGCAAAATAACCAGCTAACATCATAATGACAGGATCAAATTCACACATAACAATATTACCCTTAAATATAAATGGGCTAAGCATTCCAATTAAAAGACACAGACTGGCAAATTGGATAGAGTCAAGACCGATCAGTGTGCTGTATTCAGGAGACCCACCTCACGTGCAGAGACACACATAGGCTCAAAATAAAGGGATGGAGGAAGATTTACCAAGCAAATGGAAAACAAAAAAAGGCAAGAATTGCAATCCTAGTCTCTGATAAAACAGACTTTAAACCAACAAAAATCAAAAGAGAAAAAGAAGGCCATTACATAATGGTAAAGGGATCAATTCAACAAGAAGAGCTAACTATCCTAAATATATATGCACCCAATACAGGAGCACCCAGATTCATAAAGCAAGTCCTTAGAGACTTACAAAGAGACTTAGACTCCCACACAATAATAATGGGAGAATTTAACACCACACTGTCAACATTAGACAGATCAATGAGACAGAAAGTTGACAAAGGTATCCAGGAATTGAACTCAGCTCTGCAGCAAGGAGACCTAATAGACATCTACAGAACTCTCCACCCCAAATCAACAGAATATACATTCTTCTCAGCACTACATCACACTTATTCCAAAATTGACCACATAGTTGGAAGTAAAGCACTCTTCAGCAAATGTAAAAGGACAGAAATTATAACAAACTGTCTCTCAGACCACAGTGCAATCAAACTAGAACTCAGGATTAAGAAACTCACTCAAAAACGTTCAACTACATGGAAACTGAACAACCTGCTCCTGAGTGACTACTGGGTACATAACGAAATGAAGGCAGAAATAAAGATGTTCTTTGAAACCAAAGAGAACAAAGACAAAACATACAAGAATCTTGGGGACACATTTAAAGCAGTGTGTAGAGGGAAATTTATAGCACTAAATGTCCACAAGAGAAAGCAGGAAAGATATAAAATTGACACACTAACTTCACAATTAAAAGGACTAGAGAAGCAAGAACAAACACATTCAAAAGCTAGCACAAGGCAAGAAATAACTAAGATCAGAGCAGAACTGAAGGAGATAGAGACAGAAAAAAAATCCCTTCAAAGAAATCAATGAATCCAGGAGCTGGTTTTTTGAAAAGATCAACAAAATTGATAGACCCCTAGCAAGACTAATAAAG
>NW_012114364.1:1118127-1118661 GCF_000951035.1 Colobus angolensis palliatus | reverse complement strand
TGGTTTTTTGAAAAGATCAACAAAATTGATAGACCCCTAGCAAGACTAATAAAGAAAAAAAGAGAGAAGAATCAAATAGACGCAATTAAAAATGATAAAAGGGATATCACCACCAACCCCACAGAAATACAAACCACCATCAGAGAATACTATAAACACCTCTATGCAAATAAACTAGAAAACCTAGAAGAAATAGATAAATTCCTGGACACATACACTCTCCCAAGACTAAACCAGGAAGAAGATGAATCCCTAAATAGACCGATAACAGGCTCTGAAATTTAGGCAATAATTAATAGCCTACCAATCAAAAAAAGTCCAGGACCAGATGTATTCACAGGCAAATTCTACCAGACGTACCAATAACAGGCTCTGAAATTTAGGAAATAATTAATAGCCTACCAATCAAAAAAGTCCAGGACCAGGCAGATTCACAGCCAAATTCTACCAGAGGTACAAGGAAGAGCTGGTACCATTCCTTCGGAAACTATTCCAATCAATAGAAAAAGAGGGAATCCTCCCTAACTCATTTTA
>NW_012114364.1:1117495-1118077 GCF_000951035.1 Colobus angolensis palliatus | reverse complement strand
CAACATCATCCTGATATCAAAGCCTGGCAAAGACACAACAAAAAAAAAGAGAATCTTAGACCAATATCCCTGATGAACATCGATGCAAAAATCCTCAATAAAATACTGGCAAACCAAATCCAGCAGCACATCAAAAACCTTATCCACCATGATCCAGTGGGCTTCATCCCTGGGATGCAAGGCTGGTTCAACATATGCAAATCAGTAAACATAATCCAGCATATAAACAGAACCAAAGACAAAAACCACATGATTATCTCAATACATGCAGAAAAGGCCTTCGCCACAGTTCAACAGCCCTTCATGCTAAACTAAAAACTCTCAATAAATTCGGTATTGATAGAACGTATCTCAAAATAATAAGAGCTATTTACGACAGACCCACAGCCAATATCATAATGAATGGGCAAAAACTGGAAGCATTCCCTTTGAAAACTGGCACAAGACACAGATGCCCTCTTTCACCACTCTTATTCAACATAGTGTTGGAAGTTCCTGCCAGGACAATCAGGCAGGAGAAAGAAATAAAGGGTATTCAGTTAGGAAAAGAGGAAGTCAAATTGTCCCTGTTTGCAGATGACA
>NW_012114364.1:1107381-1115691 GCF_000951035.1 Colobus angolensis palliatus | reverse complement strand
ACCCTAGAACTTAAAGTATAATAAAAATTAAAAAAAAAAAAAGCTTCTGCACAGCAAAGGAAACAATCAACAAAGTGAAGAGACAACTCACAGAATGGGAGAAAATATCTGCAAACTACTCATCTCACAAGGGATTAATAACCAGAATATATAAGGAGCTCAAACAACTCTCTAGGAAAACGTTTAGTTACCTGACTTAAAAATGGACAAAATATTTGAATAAAGATTTCTAAATGGCAAACAGGCATATGAAAAGGTGCTTAACATCAGTGATCATCAGAGAAATGCAAATCAAAACTACAATGAGATATCATCTCATCCAAGTTAAGATGGCTTTTATCCAAAAGGCAAGCAAGAACAAATGCTGGCAAGGATGTGGATCAAAGGGAACCCTTATAAACTGTTGGTAAGAATGTAAATTAACACAACCACCGTGAAGAACAGCTTGGAGGTTCCTCAAATAAACTAAAAATAGAGCTACCATACTTTCCAGCAATCCCACTGCTGGGCATGTACCCAAAAGAAAGAAAATCAATATATCAAAGAGCTATCTGCACTCCCATGTTTGTCTCAGCACTGTTCACAATAGCCAAGATTTGGAAGCCACCTAAGTGTCCATAAATAGATGAATGAATATAGAAAAGTAATACTTATAGACAATGAAATACTATTCAGCCATAAAAAATTAATATTCAGTCATTTGCAACAACATGGATGGAACTGGAGGTCATTATATTAAGTGAAATAAGCCAGGTACAGAAAGACAAACATCACATGTTCTCACTTATTGTGGAATCTAAAAATCAAAACAATTGAACCCATGGAGATAGAAAGTAGAAAGATGGTTACCAGAGACTGGGAAGGGTAATGGAGGGGTTGAGAGGATGGTTAATGTATATTAAAACATAGTTAGAAGGAACATATATGGCCTAGTATTTGATAGCACAACAGAGTAACAGTAGTTAGTAATAATTTACTTATACATTTAAAAATAGTTAAGCATATAATTTTATTGTTTGTTACACAAAGGATAAATGTTTGAGGGGTTGGAGACCCCATCTTCCATGATGTTATTTTATGAATTGCATACCTGTATCAAAACATCTCATGTATTCCATAAATATATATGCATACTATGTAAACACAAAAATTACAAATAAAAATTTAATTTTAAAAAATGAGACTTTTTAGGGCCTCTTTACTTCCAGACTTAACTTTCTATGATCCAGCCACTCTTCATTTCTTGTAGTCCCTCAAAAGCATCATGCTCTCTTTTCCGTGGGGCTTCTGGTTAAGACATTCTGGTCTAGATACCTCTTCCCTTCTAGAAGCTAACTTTATCTCTCCTTAAAGTCTCAGCTTAGCTGTCACTGACTCTCAGAAGCCTTTCCTGTTCTCCACATCTTGGGTAAGCATCCACTTCTCTGCTCCCTTGGTACCCTGATCACCATTGTTACAAGCCATTTTGTCATTGCCCATATTTCCTCACCCATGTACATCCTTGAAGGCAGGATCTCTGACTGTCCTCAGCATCTGGCACAGCTCCTGGGACACAGAAGGCCCTTCATATATACTGAATGACCACATCAATTATTTCAGAACACAGAAAAGCTTGAAAATTAATTTGACCAGAACCATCTCGCTTCTGGAATTTTCCTTTATTAATGGTTCTGCTATGGTTTGCACAGACCTTCACTTTTCCTTCCTTCCATTCCCCTTGAGCTCTATTGTTCCCATTGTTGACCAGGACAAGCATATGATCATTTTCTCAATCAAGCCCAATATTACTGTCCACCAAAATCAAGTAACTAAGGAACTTTGCGAGTCTCCTTGCATACCCTAGGATTGGAATGTGCTTTTCTTCCATCCTGGTACCCCTGAGAACTCTGCATATCAAGGAGGAAACCATGACTTTGTAGCTGGGAGAAGAGTGAGAGAGTCTTTCACACTAACCAATTGCATGGGCTCCCACATTGAAGGAAACAAGAATGGCGGAAAAGAATAAAGGGAAAGAAGACAGAATAGAGGGCACCAGATGTTACATCTCGTGTTTTATAGAGAAGGTTGTTGTTATGAGCTATTGTCATTATGAAAACCACTAAATCTTTTCTTACTCTGGCTCTTTATTGTGCACTCAGAGATCCCTTAGGCTATTTCATCAAATATCCATGAATAAAAAGCCTGCCCACAAGACAGACACAAAAGGAAAGAAGGGCTGGTCTAATGCTACAATTCTCCCTAGAAGGAAGAGGGTTTGTAATCAGCCTTGGCAGGGCCTAACTGTGCAGCAGCCCCAGTGTGGGTGCATCTGCCCCCTGCACCATAAATTAGGAAAGCCGATTGGCCCAATAACTGTGAGGTTATGTACATCTCTTGTTGTATGATATGCTCTCAGGTCTACCACTAGGCCTTGCTGTGCTCCCAAAAGATGCCTCAGGTGAGGTGACAGAGGCTTACTAATGCTCCCTCTATGTCGGCACAAACAAAGGCTGTATGTTTACCTGCTAAGGGCATTTTGTTCATACACAGCACATTTGTTCAGATGCACACCTCTCTTTTTCATATTCCATATATGCATGTTTAATGTCTCATATAATTCGCAAATTTAAAGATGTCCTAACTTAGAGAAAACAGACTATTTCAAATACAGGTCAATACAACTGTAAGTGAAATGGAAAGTAAACTGACAACATTCCTAATTAGAATTCATTACTGCTTTTTCAAAAAGTATGTTAATTTTATGTTTGGGGTTCAAAATCTGCCTTACAATGCCAAGGTTTACTACAACTATGCCAATTTCCTGAAGACCCAGGTCAGAACAGGGAAGCAACCTACCACTATAGAATGGCCCTCACATAACCCATACAGGAAGTGTACTGACCATTGTACTTTGAAGACACTTGTTTATTTCACTCATCCCATCCCAATAGATGGGGAGTTTGTTTGTTTCTCTTGACAGTGAACTGATCCTTGGAGGTGGTGTAGCTCTTGGACTCTGAGTCTTTTAGCTCAGTATTCAAGTCTGCTATTAATTCAATAACTCTACTTTGCATCTAACTCTTGGTGTTTCCTGGAAAATTTTCCATTGCTACACATTATGCAATTAAGTGACAATCAGTTGAGTATATATATGCAGGAAGACAGAAATTGGTTGCTAAAAATATACTGGTAAGTTCTCAGGGCATGTATTCCAGTGAATTATTAATGGAGTGAATGTGGAAAATCTAGGCCTGCCACTGCATGAGGAAGATTTCTACGGAAACTTTTAAAGCAATGAAGATGCCTTTACATGTTGTGTTAAATTAAGAGTTAAATGAGAAGGCACTTTATGGCCAGGTTTTGACTTTAAGGCTTTTGAAAAACATGTATGTATTTATATTTTTCCAAGGTAAAAAGCTCTGATGTACTCCTCATAGCCATCGTGAGATGCAGCATATCAAACAGGCTTATAGCTGTGGCTGTATCATTCTTAAGAAAAGCCCATAGCTGTGGTACTCTCAGAGACTTTTCATATCTCCATGCAGCATTTTCATGGTGGCTATCTCTCAGGATTCCAGATAAGAAATATATTTGACCTTTAACACATGGAGACTTGATAAATAAAATACACGAGAGTACAATAAAGCAAAGTGAGTTCTCTCCTCTACTGAATACACTAAGAGAAGTCCTTTTGACAAGATTCTGTACCCCACCAATGGGCCCATATTTGGTTGACTTCTCTAATACAATTCCACTTTTGTAAATGCCTAAAACATATTGATATGGTTTGGCTCTGTGTCTCCACCCAAATTTCATCTCAGTTGTAATCCTCCTAATCATCACGTACTGAGAGAGGTACCAGGTGGGAAGTACTAGATCATGGGGGTGATTTCTCACATGCTGTTCTTGTGATAGTGAGTGAGTTCTCACAAAATCTGATGGTTTTGTAAGGCAGTTTACCCTGCTGTTGCTCACTCTTGCCTGCCACCATGTAAGATATGCCTCTTCCCCTTCCGCCAAGATTGTAAGTTTCCTGAGACCTCCTTAGCCATGCGGGAAATGAGGCAATTAAAACTTTTTTCTTCATAAATTACTATCTTTAGAGTAGTGTGAGAATGAACTAATACACACATATACCAATAGGTATGGGTAATTGAATATTTTTCACAGGATATTGAGAGTCTGTTTTCTAAAGTTCTTGCCAAGATGTTCTTAAAGCTTTGTTTTAAAAATCATCACTCACCAGAATGCTTTTTGGGTTTTGCTTCTATATTATCTTTTGGAATAGTATTCTGTACCAGCGTATTATTCATTAATTACTTAACATACACCAGGGCCCAAACTTAAACAGTACGGAAAAAGTTAGCCACCAAAAACAATCTCCAGATCACAAGAAATGGAAGTTCCCCATGGAAAGTCAGAACAAGCCTTCATGTTTACATTGAGGAGTGGGAAATATACTTAAATCATTATTAAACAGTCATGTTCTTTTTCTGGGAAGCAGTTTACCGAAAGGTTACAGCTCTATCCGAGATTGGTGAAGTGCTGTTGAATTTTACATTTTTAAATGCTATACTTTAGCAATATGAAAATATCATTTTAAACTTTAAGGACACAGATCAGGTATATTTTAGCTTTAACAATGAAGTAACATTTAACAATGCATTATTGTGTGGAGAAAATGAATACTAAGTTTACCTGAAAAAACTTGGATGAAAGGAGATGTTTTAGTATTTTATTTTTCATTCTCAAAATGTATTTGCTGTTATCTTTAAACAGGTAAAGTAAGGCAGGCTTTAAGACACTTGGAATGCTAAGTGGGTATGAGTCACTGGTAGCTGTTTTAAAAAAATTAATGTAGGCCAGGCATGATGGCTCACACCTGTAATCCCAACATTTTGGGAGGCTGAGGCAGGCAGATCACCTGAGGTCAGGAGTTCAAGACCAGCCTTACCAATATGGTGAAACCCCATCTCTACTAAAAATACAAAAATTAGCTGGGCATGGTGGTGCACACCTGTAGTCCCAGCTACTCAGGAAGATAAGGCAGGAGAATCACTTGAACCCAGTAGGAGGAGGTTGCAGTTAGTAGAGATCACATCACTGCACCCCAGCCTGGGTGGCAGAGCGAGATTCCATCTCAAAAAAATAAAAGAAGAACTATTGCAGTTAGATAATTTGAGGTATCACCAGTGAAAGCATAAAAATATATGTTGCTGCGTTAATTCTGCTTTTGTAAAATGTATGTCTCTTGGTAAATGAAAAACAAAAAAAAATAAAGCTACAGATATATCATACAGTGATTGGTGAAATATTCTGTGCTCTCAGTCCAGACTCAAAACTCTGTCTGGTTTGAGAGCATCCTCCTTGTGTGCAGTCACCTGCTATGACTGTTCAATGGATGTTGGTGTCTTTTAAAATAAATTTTCATTTTTTATCATCATTAGAGAGAAAGGAAAAGATACTGTGACTATTCATCATTTTGGTGACTATTAATCTAGGTGACCAGAAGATCGCTAATTTTATTTTGATATTGCTAATTTCCTATGAAATTGGCTGACAGAGGAACTCTTTCCCCTTCTAAGTGTCTCCCTTCCCATTTCAGTGAATCTAATTTTTTCCACGTGTGCAGACAGCAAGAAGGAGAATAACGGGGAAATACGAAACTAAAGGATCTAAAAATCAGTTCCAATAATCATGTACTACAGCTATCAGTGACAGTACAGATTCCCAAAGCAGTAGGGAAGTTAGTCATTCAAATTGTGTTTATTGACAGCCAATCTTTTTTTTTTAGCTGGCTCATATTTCTCAGACTAGTTCATAGTAAACTAGTAATTATATACAACATGACTATATTGTTTCTTTTATATTTTTATTTTATTTTTATAATCTTGCAGAATCGCCTCTGCACCTTCCCTTTAGCCATAGCCAATTTAAATATATTTGTATAGTGTGAGAAAACCTCTCCTGGAAAAATACTGCATTATTAAGTTACAGATTCAGTTAAAACCAATCATTTAAAAAAAAAAGAAAGGAAAGAAAGAAAGAAAAAAGAAAGAAAGAAAGAAAGAAAGAAAGAAAGAAAGAAAGAAAGAGAGAACGCTTACCTTTAATTTTCAACAAATATGAGTGTTCGCTTTGCTTTGCTTTGCTTTGCTTTGCTGTGAGAGCACCTTCCATGCTTATACCTATTCTGGGTCCTATAAAGTTTGGGATCATATATGATGGAAAATCAGAAAACCACTGGCAGATCTGCGATATGCCTCCAAAGCTTTCTGACCATTGAGTTATTTCAGGAAAGGTTTCGGCCATTCAACTACACTTTATGGGAGTAGAGAGTTCAAAGACCACCCAATATCTCAGTTCTTCCTACACAAGAACTCTTACAAAACACCTTCTCTAATATATTAGCCCACAATATTAGCCAACAGTGACCCTGCTTGTGGGTCAGAAGATGCCCCTTAGAGAACTTCTGATTGGCCAATAGTTTGGTTAATTAATTTTAAAAGTTAAGATGGATAAAGCAGATAATATGTAACTCTGAACACTGTTTTAGCCTAAAATATACAAATGTACTTCCATTCAACCACATTTTAAAGTCAAGCAAAGCACTTTCAATAACAATCCATCAGTTAAAAAACCAAATCACCACTTTCATATAAACCATATCCAAAATGCATCAGCTATGACTACTATCAGTTTGGACAACTTCAAAGTAGAATAAAAATTTAAAGATTCTTGCAAAATAAGTTGAGTAGAAAATCCATGATTTTCATAATTTTTTTCTTCCAGTCTTTTACATCATCTCAACACCTAATTGAACAGCAGTTTTCTATTTCTTGGCAACTTCACCGTTTTAGCTTTTGTAAAATATTTCCTTGGTTTTCAGAAATGTCACACTCAGATTGTATCTGTTTATAGGATGTTTTACTAAATTATGCAATTATGATTTTAAAAATACAACTGAAATGAACAGGAATAGATACAACTGACTACTAGCAATCTAACAATTCAATCAGTGGAAACAGAGGTGCACAGGCTTACAAAAGAGCAATGCACTACTGAAATGTGGATGCGGGTATAACTCAGTAAATTTCACAGAAGGATTGAAGACTCTCTAGTAATCTGATGACTTTTTAATAGGACATTATTTAAAAGAGAAAATATATCAACTCTAGGTGAATTAATAAAAACCATAGCTTCTACTATTCTTCAGTTTCATTAGATGACAATTTTTGGTTATTTTCTGCTGGGCATCAAGAATCCTGCATCTGGGAATACAGAATAAGGCTGCCCAGTGTGTCAGGCTGGTCTCTCCAGTATCACTGGAATATGAACCCATGTTCCACTGAACATTTGTTCACCTAGATGTCCTTCCTACCACTTCATCTGATAACACCCTGCTGCACCCAGTGCTCCAAGATCGCTGATGTGCCTCAGGTGTTTGGATATCAGCCATGTGCAGGATTTAATCCTGATAAAAGGGCTGAGATCCTCAGTCACCCAGACAGCTATTTTCCTCTTCACACATACGGTTTCAGAACGAAATATACAGTAAATCAACTAAAGTTGAATTTCTCCCCCAATATTGCAATCAAATGAAAGATGTATTACACTGCCCCTCGGAAGACTCAAGTGTGCCTAAGCATTCGTGAGACCTTTAGAATGGCCTTATACATTCCTAATATGTCTGTTACTGATGTTTTAAACAGGAAATATGAAAGAAAAGAAAACTGCTGAAACATGATTGAAGTTCCTGGTCGTGTTGTTTTCTGTTGGTATAACTAAAATGTAAAGAGTATACATTTCATGATTCTCTACAAATGAAACCCTATCCCACTCTTTAATTTGCTAAAACATGGTAAAGGAAGGGACTGACATCGTTTTGTTGAAATTTATTTAATTCATAAAGCAGAGACTTCTTATGATAATAATGCTTGTTGATACAGTACTTAATCAACCTTCTTGTGTGGACAACCAGAATGTACTAAGAAAATTCTATAAAACTTGGGTATATATTTTTTCAATAAGAAATATTTATTTTAAAAAGAAATAAATGGGTGAACATTAATGAAATATCATATATTAGAGCTATAAAGATATATGACAAAAGCTCATTGCAGCTGCAAATTAACCTACTTTTTAATGATATCCTAAGTTCCTTCAATACAATTATTGTATCAAATTTCCTATGAATGCTCAACAAAAAGTGCAGTTTAAACATTGTAAAAACCAGAAACCATTGAGTCAGGAAAAAAACACCACTTATTTATGCAGCTTATTTTGGACAAACTTTTTTTTTTTTTTTTTTTTTTTTTGAGATGGAGTCTC
>NW_012114364.1:1103642-1106250 GCF_000951035.1 Colobus angolensis palliatus | reverse complement strand
GCTGCACTCCAGGCTGGGCTACAGAGCGAGACTCCGTCTCAAAAAAAAAAAAAAAAGAAAAAAAAAGAATTCCTGTGAAGTGCTTAGCACGGTGCCCTGGCTGGCTGCTGAGCACTTCGTCAGCCGTTACTGCACCCAGAGTCTGACAGCTGCCTTCACAGTTTCATTTCTCCTTCTCCCCAGGAGCCGCCATTTTCCCCACCTTGTCACAGCCACAACTTCTACTGCTATGCCTGCGTCCACCACTAGGGCAGCCTGTGGAATTCATGGATCCTTGGTTCAAATTACTCTTCCATTCATAGAACCCTGCACCGGCCCCACCTCATCCAGAGTGGAAGCCCTGACTGTCTACCCTGCCATGGCCATTCCCCTCTCTGTCCCCATTCCCTACTGCTTCTTCTGTGGTTCCTCAGCTCCAGCCACACCAGGCGACTTGAGGCCCCTGGGACTCACACCACAGGCACGGCCCTGCGTCTGGGCTTCTACACTCACTCTTCCCACTGCCCAGAGTGCTTTTCCCCTAGTATCTGCATGCCTTACCTCCACACTTCCTCCAAGATATCTGTCACATTTTCCCTGAGGCCTTCTCTGACCACACATGAAATCACAACAGTCCTGCCGCCCCAGCACTTCCTGTCCCTTTGCACTGATCTATAATCCACACAACTCTCATCACCCTCTAATATACTTAGTGTTGTGTAAACTGTGTGTCTCACTCTTCTAGAAGGTAGTCCCCACAAGAGCTGATATCTTTGTTTATATCCCCAGCACATAGGACAGTATGAAGCACATGGTAGGCCTACAATAAATATTCGTTGAATAAATTAAAACTGCATGTACATGCACACTACTAATGCTGCTTTTTAGCATGTGAACTGTCTGATTAACAAATTTCATTATCAGGCTCTTACTCAGGATCCCAAGAACGCTTGTCATCCAGGAACACACATCGTGTTAGAAACAGATGAATGCAAGATGCCTTGAGTGTTCACTGTTAGTTATGAAGAAGTAATAATAGATGATGTTTTGACTGGTGGGAGCAAGTTGAAGGCTGTAGACAGCAATGAAGAAAATTATTTTTTTTGGAAGATGAGAAAGCCATGGGAGATGGGAAGAGCTGGATGTTTCAGCCTGACATGGGTTCATTAGGCCTGGGGTGACAACTGAGTCACCACTCAAGAGGTCCTACAGCTCCACAAGCTCCTCTTCATCTCTACAAGTAAGATCCAAGAATCCTAAAACACACTGGTTATTTGAAGGAATGGGTTCAGAGAAGAAATAACCATATTAGTTAGTCAGAATGTAGCAGGTGTGGCTGTGGGTACTTGAGCAAAAATCATCTCAGTGGTTCACTGGCAGCCTAGCGAGATATGCTATTGGGTCCACTTTTACAGAGTAATAAACTTGGGCACAGACACAAATCCAAGCCACACAGCTGGAAAGTGTCATAGTCATAATGGAGCCTAGGGCTCCAATCCCATTCTGTTTCCACTTCACCAAAGCAGCTTTCCACCCATCCTACCCTCAAAACAAGAATAGCGTAAGTTACCTTCACAATATTTCATTTACAAGGCAGAGGAGTATGAGACTGTCTTTTAAAAAGAATTTCATTCGATAAATTTCCTACCTTCTGGTACTTACAGGGTTGATTCTCAACTCTCAGAAGAGTCAACTATTTAGAGTATTCATTTCCTGCCTCTTCAGCTCTGGTTTTCTTTTAAATATTGTTGGCAAATTAATAGCAGGGAGGTTTTCAGGATCCCCTATGTGATCCAGAGCTGAACAGGAGGGGAGTTCAGCTTAGGTTGATTGATCATTACTTCCTGGGGATAAGGGAGGAGCAGGGGAAAGGCTAACATGGTGAAAATAAGGTACTGCATCCTGAAATTGAGTTTACCTGGGCTATATTTTAGTCATGAAAAACTGAGGTTTTATGAATGATTTTTTTAAACAATCATGTTTTTCTCTTTGATTTTTTTCTCAACAAAAAATAGAAAATAAATATCTGACCTTAAGTATAGATAACTTCCAACAAATAATATTTGAGAATGAAAATCAGACAAGCAAATCAGGGTGTGCACACTCAAAGGAAATCGCAAACTAGAGTACATGATGCAATTTTACCTAAACACTGAAATTTCTTACAAATCACTTGAACAATGACAAACTGATGGCATCCATGACTTTTGAACCGATTGTGCAAACTCCGAAGGAAATGCTTGAAATAAATAAAAAAATACATCTAAATTTTAGTTGCCTAACTTCTATCAATTGCTATTTTCTTTATGGTCTTATATATGATACTTTTTTTGAGATTCAAGCCTGTAGTTCTTTGGTCAAAGATACAGTTTAAAAATAGTAGAGCCGGGGGGCAGAGCAAGATGGCCGAATAGGAACAGCTCCAGTCTCCAACTCCCAGCGCGAGCAACACGGAAGACCGGTGATTTCTGCATTTTCAACTGAGGTACTGGGGTCATCTCACTAGGGAGTGCCGGACAATCGGTGCTGGTCAGCTGCTGCAGCCTGACCTGCGAGAGCTGAAGCAGGGCGAGTCATCGCCTCACCTGGGAAGCGCAAGGGGGAAGGGAATCCCTTTTCCTAGCCAGGG
>NW_012114364.1:1075527-1098456 GCF_000951035.1 Colobus angolensis palliatus | reverse complement strand
TGGCACAAGTATACATATGTAACAAACCTGCACGTTATGCACATGTACCCTAGAACTTAAAGTATAATAAAAATAAAAATAAAAAAAAATATAACGCTGATCCTGTGACGGGGCTGCTGAATAAAGACATGTCTCATTTAAAAAAAAAAAAAAATAGTAGAGCCAAAAGCACTACTACATAATTTTTATATTAACACCAGGTAAGCCAAGTTTATTTACTGTTATTGATTCTAAATAGGCTTTCTATTATGTAATAGTTTTCACAGATGTAATTTTCACTTTTTGTGACAGGCAGCTAATTTTTCCAGTTAAATAAGGAATCTAATTAGTTCCGTTTGTTTGTTTGTTTGTGACAGAGTCTTGCCCTGCTGCCCAGGCTGGAGTGCAGTGGCATGATCTCGACTCACTGCAACTTCCACCTCCCAGGTTCAAGCGATTCTCCTGCCTCAGCTTCCCAAGTAGCTGGGATCATAGACACATGCCACCATGCCCAGATAATTTCTGTATTTTTAGTAGAGACAGGGTTTTGCCATGTTGGCCAGGCTGGTCTCGAACTCGTGACCTCAAGTGATCTGCCCGCCTCAGCCTCCCAAAGTGCTGGGATTATAGGTGTGAGCCACTGCACCCAGCCTAGTTCAATTTCTTTAGAAATGTTTTACTTCTCTTGGAGTACTATTTGCCAAGATATTATAGTTGAATGAACTGGCCAAGGAAAACAAAACAACAATTATTCCACAGTTGGTAGCAGCATGTTTAGACATAGCATATGCTATATGGCTACTGAGCTATATGATTATAGCTCAAAGGACTATTTGAGCTATATGATTATAGCTCAAAGGACTACAGTCATTTATGTTGATGGCTAGGCCATTGCTCATATTTTTTGGGAAAACAAATAGATTTACCAAAATCCTCTGCCTCTTAACACAGTAGAAACACCAGTGATTCTGAGATAGTAGTTATTTCATCTGTTTGTTTGTTTGTTATAATTCATAATTTACTTAGTTTCTCCTAGATTTTTGTTTACTAAACTGTAAAGTAAGTAAAATAATCATTTTAACTTAAAAAATGGAAAATTAAATGATATAATATCTGGGAAAGTATTCTATAAGCTGCAAAGTGTAAGACAAATGTATGATATCATTACCACTATTTTAGATCATCTGGATTTATTTTATTTTTCTCTTAAGCAAGTGCAACGGCTTGGAGGAAAGGAAATAATTTTCTTGCCTACCTACTTTACTTCTGCTTAATGAAATGTTGTTAGATGCAAATTAAGAGCCTCTTAAATGCTTAAATACATGTTGTGTTTATCAAACATTTAAGCTTTCCAATATTAGAATACAATTATCACTAGATTACAGATTTTTTCTATGACAGTTATCTTTCTTATTTATGCAGAATTATTTTTATCTGTACTTATATTTGTCTTTTAAAGTGAAAAAATTTTTATTGCTTGAGTATACGATACGTGCTCTTTTAATAAAAGCTTTTAATTCATCTGATGAGCAAAAATGATTTTTTAAAATGGTGAGAGCCACACCGGGTCTTCCAAAGTGGGCTAGAACTCACTAGTCTTTTCCAGTTCAGTGAAGTATTTGTTTTTTATATCAGTGGAACTCTAAGTTTCTTTCTATGGGTTCACAAAAAACTATAAACAGAACCTTTGTATGACATACCTAAAGAAGGCAGATTCAAGATATGCTTACATTTATTCTGACAATTGACATGGGAACAAATCTCTTAAATTATTCAAATTTCCAGTAGAAATAATCCCCACCTGGATTTTCTGAAGACCTTGAGCTCCAATATAATTCAAACACATGTTTAGTTAAAGAAGAAAAACACAAAATAGATTTTTTCTTTGCATGAGTGTGTGATAAATTGAGAAAAATATATGTTTTATAAAACTAAATTTATAAATAATCAAAAGTGATAACTTTTACTTGCCCTTGAAGAATATTTTTAATAAAATTCAGCTTTGTTTCATAAGTAATGTAGTGCTTGCCTGTGGTTGGGGTAATTCTGCAGAAATTTCTTCCTAGGAAATGAGAGGATATTACCTGCAGACCTTTGCTATTACCAGGAAAAAAAGGTCTACATATTATCCAGATGGAGGACTGTGCTTGGTAATAGAATCAGTAAATTACAATAAATGCCAACAAGCCTATTCCAGTCCGGGGCTATTTGTTATAACAGAGTCTCCGCTCTAACTCTGCACGCAGTGTGTATTAAAGGACTTCTCTGCTCACAGTGCTTATATATACTTTTTTCTTCTTCTTGATGTTTGCTCCTGGTTTGGAGAGCTCAAAATAAACTTATTTCCTTTTTCTAATCAAAAAGTAAAAGAAGAGAAAAACAATTCTGTAGTTGGTGATCATGACTGTCCACCTGGCAGGGGAATCATGGGTGAATATAAAATCCCAGAAGCGGGGTGAGGACCAGCAGGAGAGGACCAGTTTCTTGGAGAGCAATCAGGCACCTTAACACATGGGTAACCTGAGGGAGAAGCTCACATAAAATTTGGTCTGACTTTTCCCAGAGTGCTTTTACCTCAGATGTTTACTTCAAGGTCCCCAAATCCAGAGAAATAAGGAAAAGATCAAGTTTTAAGAAACACCTCTTCTGTAATAAAGGGAAGAAAATGTCCCAGGGATGCTTTCTATTTCTGCTTGAAATCAAGGAAACAATGAGCATGGGAGTCACCATCACCATATTCACTGGGCACCCCTTAAATCTGTTAGAGGTCAGAGACCTTTGCCTGAGCAAGTAGGTTCCGGCTGAGGATGCTTTTTGTAATCACTTCCAGGGAGTAGCAGTGTACTTTCTGAGCCTTAGAAACCAGGATCTTTCATGGGCATAAAAGGTGCACAGGAGTATTATTTTCAGCACATGAGGATTTTGTCTGTGTGGTGGGGAGGGGTGGTGGTTGTTTTCTTGTTTGTTTGCCTCCCATCATAGTTACAATATTCTTTCACTTCCCAGGACAGCTCTTGGGTTTTGCTGTCCCTCAGTTACTGCTGACATATGCTTGGTGGATATAAAAGGCCCTAGAGGCCGGGCACAGCAGTACATGCCTGTAATCCCAGCACTTTGGGAGGCCGAGGCGGGCGGATCACGAGGTCCGGAGTTCGAGACCAGCCTGGCCAACATAGTGAAACCCCATCTCAACTGAAAATATAAAAATTAGCCGGGCGGGGGCACACGCCTGTAGTCCCAGCTATTCAGGAGGCTGAGGCAAGAGAATTGCTTGAACCCGGGAGGCAGAGGTTGCAGTGAGCGGAGATTGTACCACTGCACTCCAGCCTGGCAACAGAGCGAGACTCCATCTCAGGAAAAAAAAAAAAAAGAAAGAAAGAAAAGAAAAAGAAAAAGCCCTAGAACTGTCTTTGCCAATTAGAGATGTCTGTAAAGAAGTAGCAGCTCCGTGTGTTTTCTCTGTCCAGCTGCCTCTTACAGTATGTTTCTCAAAGCACCTTCCTAAGCTGGTGCATGGGTCTTTTAAGCTAATGCAATTTGTCGTCTTTGGCCTTTTAGTTGGAACTTCTTCTGCTCCAAAATTAAATTGATCTTCTTAAATAGGGCAGAATGGGGAGCAAGGATGCCATTTGCTTATCAATGGATTAGACAATCACAGATCCTGTTTTTATTACTCGGACATCATCTTGACTTTTCTAGATTCAGTCAGCTCCACAGTTCCTTGAGCAGCAAAGATGAAGAGAACCTATTAAATTGCCAAATATGTCCTCTCTTAATGTAGCAGAAACATCTACATAATGTAGCTGTGCTAATTTGGCTTTTTATTGTGTAAGAAGTAAGCTGATCCCCTTGTTTCCCATAGCAGCCCAAATTTTCTGTATTGATGCACATGGAGACCTCCTTTGAACTTGGTTTTGAACTTTGGGACTGTTGGCCTTTTTATATGGAATTGTGCATATTTGGAATTTTATATGGAATTGTGCATATTTATGTGGAATTGTGCATAAATAAAAATATTTTTATTTTTATGTGTTTTGCCAGGATTGTCATGCTATGAACTACATCAGATAAGGTGTATCCTCATGGCAGAAGAAGGAAATAAGACAAAATGATGAATCCAGTTGAAGCACCATTTTAGAGATATGATTTATTTTTCATTTTTCATGCATAAATTTTGTATAGCCTTCTCCTTAGTAACACCAGCTCTACTGATGCCCTGATCCAAAGATGTTTATGTAAATCTCTCTTATCCAAACCACAGAATTCCCACCATCATGTGTAAATAGAAGGCACTAGATAAGCAGGTTGTCAGCAATACCACCAGGCCAGAAACTCTGCTTCTTATGAGAATTTTCTACCAAAAGAACTTGAAAGTATCTCAGTAAGCCATAAAAGGCTGAAGTTAATTTAATCATGCTAGCTCTGTAAATATTTCTAAATCTTGCATTACTTAAGGGCTATATTTATACTAATATGTGTCAAATCAATGCCAAATTTATCTCCAGCAGTAAAATGTTAAAACAAGTTTTAAAAAACTATCTTTTAAAAACAAAAAAGGTGACCATAAAGATTGGCACATTCATATCCTTTCTAAAGTGAAAGTAAAGGACAAATTCAGCTTTCTTTTTAGTCACAGAACACCTCGGGGAAAAAGAGAACAAGCAAACTGTGCCACACTTAGGGGTATTTGAACAACTGTGGCTTAACATTTCTAGTTTTCAGTTAAATTTAGTTAAAATGGTAAATTTTACATCTATCTTACCACATAAAATATATAAATCAGAAAATAATTTTAATTAGAAAATAAATTTCTTATTTTTTAAGTCATATTGCACCAAGCGAGTGCCCCAAACAGCCTTGAAACACTGACAAGAGATAACAGCAGGAACAAAAAATGCAGTCAAAGGGCTCCCCAGCTTCATCCACAGCATAACCCAGCTCTTGCCAAGATTGAAAAGATCTTGACAGGAAGAGTCTACTCTTCTTCAGTAAGTGGAATGTTTATCACTGATCAAGCAGTCTTCTGATTCCAATAAACCCTTTCCTTCTCGACTCTCATTTAGTCGTGGTGCCCCCGCCTCTTCCTGGAGCTGACTATTAAGACTTTCAAGTTTAGGGAGGATGAATCATCCATCTAAATGGATTCTCTCTTTTGTCAGTCAAGAGAAGCACTTACTGGAGTGTCTTTCCTGGAAATACAAGGTCTGAGGGATGTTCATAGCTGCCCATTAAGTAAGGTCAGTGAGGAGTCCAATGGTCAAATAAACTTAGGAAATGCTGAGTTACACAAAATAGGTTCCTTTGTTGCAAGAGTCATTAATAGATGTTAACTCATGACTTTTCAGCAGAAGAATATTCAGAACTTTCTTGGGAGTCTGAGGCAGGAGGATCACCTGAGGCCAGGAGTTTAAGATGAGCCTGGGCAACATAGCGAGACTCTAACACTACAAAAAAAATGTTTTTAATCAGCTAGGTGTGATGGTGTGCACCTGTAGTCCTGGCTTCTTGGGAGGCTGAAGTAGGATGATTACTTGACTCCAGAAGTTCAAGCCTATAGAGAGGTATGATTCCACCACTGCAATCCAGCCTGGGTGACAGAGCAAGACTCTCTCTCTAAAAAGAAAAACAAAAGAATTTTCCAAGAAAATTTTCCTGGTAGAGCTTTCCCAGGATAAAGCATTCCATGAATATACTTTTGGGAAAACATTGGTCTAGAAAAAACATGAGGGGTGCAATGCTTTGAAGTGTTATAACCAAAATAGCATTGCTACAATCTGTGACTACAATTTGTACTAAAAACGGGGAGAGGGTGTGAGATTTAACTGCAATTAGTAGTGGTAACTTTTGCTCTTATGAATAACTCCTAGACAGTCAACGGGTTTTGCTCTTTCACTCACTACTCACTTAAGAGTTGGTAACATGAGCAGGATTATTGAAGAATGGGACAGGTGGAGTTCTGTGTGCTTTATCTCTGTATTTCTGTTAGGCATGTTGGTAATGGTGGCAATGGCCGTGATGGAAGTGGTAGTGGGTGAGTAGAGGTGGAAATAAAGGTTGAACTTCTGAACTTAACAGTCATATGAAGTCAGTATAAATGGCAAAAGAAAGGTTAAGATGATTAGAATAAGGGAAAATAGTGGTATGTTTATTTCTACTTGTCAGGGTGTTAACAATTAACACCCATACTGAAACGGTTTCCATGTTTATAAGATTCAAAAGGACAAGATAAATATGTGTGTATGTGTTCATTTCTGTACATCTTAAAGTACCTACAGTATTTCCTTTTTTGATTTTTTATTTTTCATTTCTGTAGGTACATAGTAGGTACATATGGAGTATATGAAATACTTTGATATAGGCATATAATGCATAATAATTACATCATAGTAAGGGGGTATCCATCCCCAAAGGCATTTATCCTTTGTGTTATAAACAATTCAATTATACTCTTATATTATTTTAAAATGTACAATTAAATTGTTATTGACAATAGTCACCCTGTTGTGCTAACAAATACTAAGGTCTTATTCATTCTTTCTATTTTTTGTACCCTTTAACCATCCCCACTTTCCCACTACCCCACCCACTACCCTTCTCAGCCTCTGATAACCATCTTTCTACTGGCTATCTCCATGAGTTCAACTGTTTTAATTTTGAGCTTCCACAAACAAGTGAGAACATGCAAAGTTTGTCTTTCTATGCCATGCTTATTTCACTTAACATAATGACCTCCAGTTCCATCCATGTTGTTGCAAATGACTCGTCAGAAGTTTGATTATCCCACATCATGCTAGTGTAACACCCCATTTTATTGGCAAAGATGAAAAACTAGAATTACCATTAAACTTGTCTTCAACAATAAGCTAAAGGTTTTTTAACTCAAAGTTTAATACACTATTTTGAATGTGGTGATAAAGCTGGGTTTGCCTTTTTATGTATAAGTGTTTACGTCACATCTCAATTAATAATTCCTCTAGAATTCCTGATAACTCAGTACAAGCTAAATAAGTTTGAAAATCATATGATTTATTGCTATAATTTTGTATAAACTAAAAATGGTGAAATTGAATCAAGGAGTGAATGCTTTGAAAGCTGTAGCATTTTTGCACCAGGAAATTTCCTAAGAAAATAAAAAGTTATCAAGGAACAGGGGAATATGAGTGTTAGTTATTGATATATTTGTTTTTAGAAACATATGATGCTTATTATTTTACTCTACTATTTTTAAGTTTCTATGGGCACATTTATTTTTTAAAATCATTGCTATATCTCATATGTACTACTTTGGGATCAAAAAACAAAAAACTGGAAAAAATTCCTTTCAATGCCTTTTTGGCTCCCTGGGCCATGTAGCATCATTAAAATCCTATTTCAGGACTCATGTGATTGTCTTTTTTTTATTTTTAGACAATTCTTTCTAAAGAAACCACCCTTAATGACCTAGTTACAAATGCCATTTCATTTCAATGGGAGATTTCCTTCAGCTGTGGTTTTAACATCATGACAATTTTGACTCCAAATGAAAATGATAGCAGAGATTCTCTCATATTTCATTAGCCAAATCCTGAGCAAGAGAATAATACTGGGAACTTTCCTTTTAAGTCACATATTATTTTTAATTGGTATGTATGAATTAAATAAAGAAAAAAATTGTTTATATTTACACATAACCAACAAATGAAAAAAATTATAATTTCATTTTGGTAAAATCAAATGTAACACATTGTTGACACTAATGACAATGTTTTACACTTGTAGAGTACTTTGTAGATTTCTGAGTGACAGTTATTACTTCAGTAGAAACTCACAATTAGTCTGCTAAATAAAAAGGGGCAAAGAAGCAATGAAAGCCTTGAAGGTTCAATGACTTGTCCAGGGTCACACAGCAAATCACTTTCAGAGGTGAGGTTATCACCCCACTTTACCATCTGCTCCTCCACATGCAGAGTGCCTGTATCTCTGTGGTACAGACTGTGTAACTCAATCTAGTAGATTAAAATAGTAATGACAGCTACCATGTGAATAAAACTTTCCAGTTTATAGAGTTCTTCCACATAAATTATTTAATTTCATCTTTCCAACAACATTTTGAGATTAGTATTATCGTGACCATTCTCATTCCAATGAAACAACTGAGATTTGACAATATCAAATGACTTTGACCTTGGCTATAAAAGACTCGGGTCTTTGAATCCTAGTTTCTTGTCTCTAAGCTGCCCAAGTAACTCTCAAATGCAGAAATTTATATTTAATTTCATGATGTCTTTTTGTCTGTTTGTGAAAAAGCATCTTCCTATCTACAGTCATGCTCCAAGAACAACCTCGCCATCAACAACACACCACATATACAACAGTGGTCCCATAGGATTATAATGGAGCTGAAAAATTACTATTGTTTAGTGATGGCATAGCCATCTTAATGTGGTCATAGTGCAAGGCGTTATTCACGTGTTTGTGGTGATGCTGGTGTAAACAAACCTACTGCACTGCCAGTCATATAAATGTTTAGCACACACAATTATGTATAGTACATAAGACTTGATAATAAATGTCTGTCACATAGTGATGTATTTACCATTTTATAGTTGTTATCAATATTTTAGAGTGCTCCTTCTACTTATAAAAACAAACGTAAAACAGCTTCCGGCATGTCCTGCAGGAGGTATTTCAGAAGGCATTGTTTTCATAGAAGATGACAGCTCCATGTGTGTTATTGCCCCTAAACTTTCCAGTGGGACAAAGTATGGAGGTGGAAGATAGTGATATTGATGATCTTGATTCTGTGTAGGCCTAGGCTAATGTGTGTTTTTGTCTTAGTTTTTATAAAAAAGTTGAAACAGTGAAATAGAAAAACTAACAGAATAGGGATATAAAGAAAGAAAAATAGTTCTGGATAGCTATACAGTGTGTTTGTGTTTTAAGCTTAAGTTCCGTTGCTAGAGTCAAAAAGTTTTAAAAATTCCAAGTTTACAAAGTCAAAAAGTTACAGTAAACTAAGGTTAATTTATTATTGAAGAAGAAAATTTTTTTATAAATTTAGAGTAGCCAAAGTGTACAGTCTTTATAAAGTCTACAGTAGTGTAGAACAGCATTCTAGGCCTTCACATTCATTCACCACTCACTCACTCACCAGAGAAACTTCCAGTCCTGCAAGCTCCATTCTTGGTAAGCGCCTTATATAGGCATATCATATTTTATTTTTTATGCTGAGTTTTTACTGTAACTTTTCTATGTTTAGCTATGTTTAGATTCAGAAATATTTACCACTGTGTTACAATTGGCTATAGTATTCAGTACAGTAACATGCTGTACAAGTTTGTAGTCTGACGGCAATAGGCGCTACCATATATCCTAGGTGTGGAGTAGCCTATACTATCTAGGTTTGTGTAAGTACACTCTATGATGTTTGCACAAAAATGAAACTGCCTAAGCTGCATTTCTTGGTACTTATCATTAATCGATGCATTACTGTATATCTTTCTTATGGAGACAATAAAGTTAGTGCACATTTCCTAAGCCAGCATCCCTCAGTAACAGAGAGAGGTGACCTAGAAAACAGCAGAGATCATCACCTTTAGATGACTCTGAGCTTTAGTACTCTTCCTTAAGATATATCTGCTGTTAAAGTACAGCAATGAGTCAAAGGCAGAGACACATTTTCAACATGATTTTCACTTAATTAATGGTATTTATTTAATAATAAAAATAAATAAATTTTGTTTATTTCTCAATGGGCAGCTACCTTTTTAAAATTTGTATCTTTTTTTTTTTCTTTTGAGATGGGGTCTCGCTCTGTTGCCCAGGCTGGAGTGCAGTGGCATGAGCTCAGGTCACTGCAACCTCTACCTCCCAGGTTCAAGCAATCCTTCTGCCTCAGCCCCCCTAGTAGCTGGGATTACAGGCATGCACCACCATGCCCAGCTAAATTTTGTATTTTTAGTAGAGACAGGGTTTTGCCGTGTTGGCCAGGCTGGTTTTGAATTCCCGACCTCAGGTGATCCACTCGCCTCGGCCTCCCAAAGTGCTGGGATTACAGGCATGAGCCACTGCGCCCAGTCTAAATTTGTATCTTTAAAAACCATTGTCCTTTATATCATTTATATCAGAAAAATTGTGAAAGACTTGTAGAGAATTGGTGTAATACGAATGATTCTTGTCCACAGCAATGTAAATTGTTTTCAGAAGAATGCAATTGAGTATTGCCCTGTAAATACTGACCAGTTTTATTTCTATTTGGAAATTCATCTCAGCATTCCTCTGAATTCTCCTTTTTCATAATTACAATATTGTGCTGTTTCTCTCATTAATAGGTTAAATGAAATCCTTAATATATGTTTAGTTTATGTTTGCATGATAGTCGTGATTTTACCTTTTAAAATGTCCTTTAATCCTGGAATGTAATATTTATTTCAAAACCCAGGTTTGCCCATTAGATATGATGACAGTAGACTAGACTACAACATTCTTGTATAGCAAGTACAATCAGTATTCTTATATTATGAATATAAGAAACTAGGCTGAGCGCGATGCCTCATGCCTGTAATCACAGCACTTTGGGAGGCCAAGGTGGATGGATCATGAGGTCAGGAGATCGAGACTCATCCTGGTTAACACGGTGAAACCCCATCTCTACTAAAAAAAAAAAAAAAAAAATTCAAAAACTTAGCCGGGTGTGGTGGCGGGCGCCTGTAGTCCCCGCCACTAGGGAGGCTGAGGCAGGAGAATGGCATGAACCTAGGAGGCGGAGCTTGCAGTGAGCCAAGATCGTGCCACTGCACTTCAGCCTGGGCAACAGAGTGAGACTGCATCTCAAAAAGAAAGAAAGAAAAAAGAAAAAAAGAAACTAAGAATTAATATAAGTGCCATGGTGTGATTTTTGTGTCTCCCCCAGAATACATATTCTAACTGCCAAGATGATGATATTAGGAGTGGGGCCTGTGGGAGGTGATTAGGTCACAAGGGCAGAGCCCTCATGAATAGGATTAGTGTCCTTATAAAAGAGGCCTTATCCCTCCCTCCATGTGAGGTCACAGCAAGAAGGCACTTTCTATAAGCCAGAAGGCAGGCCCTCACCAGACACTGACCTGCCTTGATCTTGAACTTCCCAGCTTCCAGAACTGTAAGATATAAACTTCTGTTCTTTACAAGCTACTCTGTCTGTGGTGCCTTGTTACAGCAGCTGAAACAGACTAAGACAATAAGAATATAAGTAAGATTGAGAGATGAGCATGTTGCCAAAGCCTAGCGTCAAATCATAAACACAAGGCATCACGTTCTACTGTCTGTACTCCCTGTGCCTACCTCAGAGCTGGGATACTGCCAAGCGTTCTTTATTAATGATCTAGGCTGTGACAGAGATGTGCGGCTTTGTCCCGCCTAAAAACTCTAAAGACATGGTTCTACCAGAACATGCCATTCCCACAGGAACGTCTGAGATCATTGAGAATAGATTTTATTTGGAGCCTTGACACTACAAGCCCGGCCAGCTTTGGGCCTTTTCATAGCAACAGAGCACACTGATCCTGATATGACGCAGAAGCATTAAGCTTCTCCCATGACCCTTTCACGGAACCCTGAAGCGAATCCATTAAGATTCTGTGCGGCACAGTTACAGTGTGAGAGATGGTAAGAAGCAGCTCTCCACAATGGCATCCTCAATTTACACTAATTACTGCTGATTTTGCTTGGAGACAAAAGTGTAAAAAAGATACGGTTTCTGAAAGTAAGCAAGATTAGCATGAACTTTTTGTGGATGAGCATAAGTCTCTAAAGGATCAGACTATTAAAATAGAATATTAAATTTGGTCTTGGATAAAATATTTGTTGATGTGTACTACTGAAACTAAAGATAAAAACAACTTCTCATATATGCCATATCTCCCCTTCCTTAATACTATCCTCAGTGATACTATAAGTACTGTTAGAGTAAGTTTTACAAGCAATACTCTTTCAAATATATGCAATATTATTTTGAGAACAGCACATATTGAATGTGTTTTACTCTGATTCTTCAGAAAATTAAATTTTAAGAAAATTAAGGGACAATAAGAAATAAAATAATTTTTAGTAGCAATTATTTTTGAAATACATTCAAATAAAGGGGATACATTTTTTTCTTATGGCTTTTCCACCAGCTGTACCAGCTTTCATTTCACTTCTATCGTATCAGGACTGCAGTTCAAACCTTTCCTAATTTCTAACTGAAGCTCCACAGACTCCATAGTGATAGTGCCAGGCCCAATAAGTCAAGGAAAAGCTTTTCGCAGAGCCACTGCATCATGTTGTCCTGCCAGCATTCCAATTAGAACTCTAAGGATGACAAGTTCTACATCCTCATCTTAGAGTAAAATGTAACTGTGCCCCAAAGACCCACTCATCTCCGGCATATCTCCAGCCTTCCTTTCTCTCATCGTACTCCCTGTTCATTATGTCCCACTCAGCTTCAACTGTGCCCAGCACATACTCATCCCTTTCCTGATTCCTGTGCTTCCATAAATCCAGGGCCTTAATGTCTACTCCCCAGAATGGTTATACCATTGACTTCGTCACTGAGATGTCTTCTAATACCTGAAGCTTGAAATGTGCCCCTTTCACCTGAATCTCTCTCCTCTACCATTTTTCCTATTTTCCCACCATCTCACTGTTGCTGACCTTGATCTTTGGAGGGATTATGATCAAGAACTGAAGCTGCTCAACTCTTCTCTGTACTCACCACCCTTTTCTCACACCCTAACCTGCTTGACTTGAAATGGCAGGGTTTCTCTGCTCCCACTCCCTCACTCATGCTGACCCTTGTTGCTACTACTGTTCGGGTTTCTGGTCTCTCTGCTTCTCACTTCCTTCACAATCCGTAAGCCACCTTTAACACACTTGGCCACCTCATTAACGTGTGTAGTGTCACCCTAGACTTTTTCACATCCTGATTCTTCTTGTAACTCTTTGACCAGACCCCAACCCTAGGTAACCCCACTGCCTGCTTTCAGCTTTTGCTAGGCCTTCATATAGGCTCCAAGGTTTGAAGGAGAATATGACAAACTGGAGCTAAATGGTGACACTTAGAAACCTCTAAGGAAAACATGATGAAAAAATTAAGATTTTTCTTCTGTGAATAAATACGTTCTTTCTTCATCACGCCCTTTTGCTACCTTTCTCTATGCCCCATACACACTCAGCAGTAGATGGCGTCATTCAGAGCTTTTATTAAGAATACAGAGCTCAGCTGGGCACAGTGGTTCATGCCTGTAATCCCAGCACTTTGGGAGGCCAAGGCAGGTGGATCCCTTAAGGCCAGGTGTTCGAGACCAGCCTGGCCAACATGGCGAAACCTTGTCTCTACTAAAAATACAAAAATTAGCCAGACATGGTGGAGGGGGCCTGCAGTCCCAGCTACTCCAGAGGCTGAGGCAGGAGAACCACTTGAGCCTGGGAGGCGGAGGTTGCAGTGAGCCGAGATGGGGCCACTGCACTCCAGCCTGGGAGACGGCACGAGACTCGGTCTCAAAAAAAATAAAATAAAATAAAAGGAGAATACAGAGTTCATCTAAAGTGAATTCCTAAGGTTCTTCTCTTAGGCTTCAGCCCTATTGTTTGCCTCAAAAATGAAGAGTTTGACACTGTTGAATTTCTTGCCATTCCCATTCCTCCTATTCTCCTACTTTTTTACTCCTACAGACCCTGACCCCTACTTTTTTTAAAGTCTCTTATTCTGTGCTGAGGTGGTCATGCAGTTTGTTCCTTCTGTATCTGATAACACTCCTCCCCTAAACTTAGGAGGTCAGAGATATTCATTGATTACCCGTTGTCTACACATAAATTGTCCAAACGTTTTAGCATTCAGGACTTTTCATAATTCAGTTACTTTTCACCATTATCTTCTACTACTCTTATGCTGCGCACCTTCCAGATAAAATAATTACTTGTCCATGAACGGGAAATACAATGCTACCAAAATACATTTTATGGTGTTAAGAAATAACTAATATTTTTATGTTCTGCAGAGTCATGGCTTCCTGAACAAAAATTACTGGCAACTTGGGTTAACAGATGTTGATCAACAACCATGCCTTGGAAGTTGGAGAGAGTGAATCACTCCTGAGAGATTTATGGGTTTATTTGCCTCTGGGTTTCTTTATTTACAGTTCAAAGGGCAATAAATTGCCGAGCCTAACATTAATATTTTAAAGAGCTATAACATCTAGGACTTTTTGCTTTTTTTCCAACAGAGGGTTTGTTTGCATTAAAAACGTAAGGTTTCCCTCCTTCTCCCTAAAAAGTTACCCTTTTTAAATATTATGTTTACATAATATTTTATATAAAAGGTATGTAAATATTATGTTTCCTCCTTCTCCCTAAAAAGGAGGGGGCACCTGAACCACCAGTTGTATAGGTTACATAGGAACCAGCACTTGGGTTCATAATTTGGGAATTCTTCCATATTGCAGTCTCCTTCTACACTTCTGTATATCCAGAGTAACATCTGCTCCCATAGAATCACCCAAAGGGGAAACTGGGGACGGGGAAACTAACACCAAGATATCCTATAAGTAGACAATCAGCCTGTCTCTGACCCAGATACCTTATATTTGTTCTCAGGAGAAAATAAGGAAACATACATATTAGAAATGTATCAAACAGAATTGTTCCAAAGAAATTCATTTAAATGCTTTGTGTAAGATGAGAATGAGAATTCTTTCACTTCATGTAGAATGTGTTTTTATTCAGGATTCTCACTTCATTCAGAATATGTTTATACTTAGCTTTTTATATGAAACTGAATTATCTATAAAATGGTGGTGAAAGTACTTTCCCACTCTCTCCAGATTTGGGAGTTATTTGTGTATAAACAGATTGTTAATTACTGAAATGGCATTGCAAGTGACTCTCTATCCCCCTCCTCGCCAGACCATCTATTCAGCTTGCAATTTCTGTTGAAGTTCTCAACCTGAGAAGGTTGATAAGAAACCCATAGCATGGAATATCCTGATTTGGAAGGGAGAATCTTTCCCATCATTCTATTTTTTGCCATGATGGCTGCAGGAAACTGTGCAGAGAGCACAGTTCTGCACAGAAGCACTGTGGATACGAGCAATGCTGTTAGGACCCTCTTGCTTTTGTGTTTATATTCTCTTAGAGAAATTAGAATGTTTGGGGATTTTTGTGTTCATTCTCCTTGAGAAACTGGAATGCATTAATTTATGCCTTTATAAATATTTCTGGAAGAA
Organism: Colobus angolensis palliatus; assembly: GCF_000951035.1. Lineage (NCBI taxonomy): Eukaryota > Metazoa > Chordata > Mammalia > Primates > Cercopithecidae > Colobus > Colobus angolensis. Next base: position 1,083,256 of record NW_012114364.1, on the reverse strand, counting down.
GCCAGACCGCTTTGCCAATCATCAGAACTGCCAGTTTTTTCCACTATTAGGGAGTTCATTTTCCCACCCCCTGAGGCTTTTAAACCTTGCTGGCTGCATTTGAAATCCAGTCCTTTTAAGTCTGTATCTTGAGTGATAACTTAAAACAACTCCTAATTCAGGATGTTGGTTGAGGAAGGAATAATTCAGATAAAAGAATCTGGGAAATAAGGCATATTGATTAGCAATCAGCCTTACAAACATTATCTTACTTTAGGATCCCAGGCGTGAAACTTCATGTCTCCTTCAAGTTCATTTATTTCTTCAACCTCCCATCTTCAACCAGTCAGGAGTGAGCTGTTCCCTGCCACAGACTGAATTTTTGTATCTAAGACTTTTGAGATGATCAAAATCTTTCCAATCTAAAAGTGCTCTGTGTAGACTAGAAAGAGAAAAGTGAACAATTTTAGATTAATAGCAATAAGGAAAAAATAAATAAACAAGGAAGTGCAACACTCTGTGAGTTGCCTCTGGAGCGCACCTGCTGTCGGGGAGCTGCCTGCCCTCAAATCTGTCTTCACGTGATGACTCCCCATCCTTTCTTCAGTCACCTTGGGCAGGTCTCTCTACCAACCTCCTGTTTTCACCCCTCAAACAGGGCCCAGCCCTGTGGAAAACCAATTCACAAAGCACTTTCACTTCCCATGTGAACTGAACCACTCAGAGTGGTTGGTAGGATATGCATCATCACTCTTAACTTTCAGAAAAGGAAATAGACTGGAGAAAGTCACACAGCAGTACAGTGGGGAGCTGCTATGTTGGATTCTAATGCCAGAGCTCTTTCTGCTCTACCACACTGTCCTGTTGCCCAGTTTTCTGTTTTCTTTCCTCGGAAACTCTGCTGTTTACCAGTATATGAACTTAGTTAATTTGTATTACCTCTCAAAGTCAAAGATTGCTCATTTATAAAATCAAAATAATGTAAATACCGAACAGCAAAAAGGAACACAAAACTGGCCTGGTCAATTAAGAAAAAATATGTCAGGAGTTACATTAAATACAAATTGAAATTTGTCAGGACTTAGATTAAATACAAATAGACCAGATGCTTCAATTTAAAAATTAAGATTATTAGTCTGAATTGAAAAGAAGAAACCATCTATGGCCATACCACCCTGAACACAACTGGTCTTGTCTGAAAGGAAAACAAATATTATGTTCCTTATGAGAGATACACCTTATATAAAATACCTTTATTTAAGGTATTATCTGCCAACATCTTGGTGTTGGCAGGGTTGGTTCTTTTTTGAGAGTTGGGAGAGAAACATGTGTTTCAGACCCCTCTCATGGCTTGTAGATGGTTGTCATCTCTTCATAAGCCTCTGTGTTCAAATACTCCCTTCTTATAAAGGCAGCAGGCATATTGAATTAAGACCCACTCTAATGACTTCATCTTATTTTGATTACCTCTGTGAAAACCCTATATCCAAGTAAGGTCACTTTCTGAGGTACTGAGAATTAAGATTTAAGCACATGAATTTGGGGGGACACATCACACTTACTTATTTTTAAATAGAGACATAATTTTATGTAATAAATTGCACAGGTCTTAAATGTACAGTTCAATGAATTTTGAGGAATGTATTATTAAAACCATGGAACCTACATTCCCATCAAGATAAAGAACATTTCCATCACCCCAGAAATTTTCCTCACGTCTCTTTTCAGTGAATTCTTGCTTCCAGTTTGTAAAAACAGCTTCTTGTATTAGGTTGGTATAAAAGTGATTACTTTTAAGGGCAAAAACTGCAATTGTGTTTATACCAACACAATAGTTAAATGAATCTAAATCAGAACTTGGAAATGTGAATAACCCATGTCCTTCCAATGTGATTGCTTGGCCTTGGGTACTCAATAACCTCTTGAACACTCAGTTTTCATATATGTAAAAGTTGTTGACTCGGTGCTCTTTTATCACAGTTCTAAGAACCTGTGCTTGTGATTGTGGCTCTAACAATATCAACTCAAAGCCCAGAGAAGAAACAATTGATCCCTTTTCTCTTCAGGGGCAGTATTTCCATGTTAATGGTTCCTTCTGGAGACAAGTCCCCCACCTTTGTTGTGAAATCTGTTAGTGATTTTTTTGGATGGAAATTTTAGGTCAGGTAGGAAGCTGACTGGTTGCTGGGAAGGAGAAATGGTTTTAACATTTGTCAGATCATCATGTACAGACAGCCTGTGTCAAGCACAATAACCCGTGTTAGTTTCTTAAACGCTTACGTGAAACTAGAGAGGTAGTGCTTAACCTTCATTTCACAGATTAGGGCCATGAGGCTCACACAGGTGATGCAGCTGACTCAAGTCACACAGCTGTTGCACAGAAGACCCAGGTTCTATGTAGCAGTTGGTCTACCCTCTAATCAGTGACACACATTAAGCAGCATGGTCAAAATCACCCTTCATCAGCAGGACTCCAGGCTCCCCACATCGCTTCAGGCAGAGCAGCCTGGCTTTTACGTGTTTAATGTATTAAGCTTCTGAGTATGACTTCTTTGAAGAATGGGTTCCATAGCTGAAATGTTTTTAGATCACTGGCCTGCACCATCCAAGGTCATCTCCGCACTTCCAAGCCCTCCCTGACAAGCTCAGTCCCGCAGGCTCTATCCTGTGGTTCCTTCCTCCCCTAGTCATGAGGCCTAATTAGCCCTCTTCACCCTGAACCCTCGTCACAAGGATTTGCCCCCATACAATATGCCAAAAAATGAGAAAGCCTGAAATGGGCCTTCTGTCCTCAAAATCTAGATTAATTCTCCTGGCTTTTCAAATGATTGTCACAAATTAAAGCTAGAGGAAAAAAGTTCACCACATTCTAGCATGCAAAGAGTTGTACTAGATAAAATTCCAAACTAAGCAAGTGACTAAATAGAGATTAATTCTACCTTTTTGAAAAGAATTCTCCAGAGGTTTTATTTAGGTAGTCAAGTCTCCTCATGCACTTGAAATCAGTTCAAATTTTTCCATTCACACGCAGTTTCTCAGAAACATATCTAGTAGTGTATAAAATGAGTGTTTATACCATTTTCCTCTTTTTTAGACAGTCTTAGAGAAAAGGCATCAGATTTTTTTTGCATACAGTTCATTCTGGTAAGTGCTTATTGCCATTCTGACACACTGACTTCCATTTACCCAGGAGCAGGATTTACAATGGGATTTTTAGCTGATTGTGCTGGGAGAAGATCAGGACTATCCCAGAGAGCTGGCTCCTGAAGGTGGACCTGAGGGTGAAGTGGCAAAAGGAAAAACAGAGCTGCTTCTCCTTGGTGTTGTGATGTGAACTGGACATTTGTAGCTCTATGTGGAAATCAGAAAGTACATCTTCAATGAAATACAAAGCGACATGTTAGTTGAAAAATAGAAAACTGAAGAAGAAAAAAAAAGACAAAAGAAGTTCATAAAAGGGTGTTTTCACTGTCTAAATCTAATATCAACTACCATGATCATTGTGTGGTTCATATGTGCGTGTCGAAACTATATGATATTTCTATGCTTTTGAGACAGCCAAGTAAAAAGGTCTCCACAGAGAACCTTCTGCCAGCCTGTGCACTGGGAGGATGGGGCGGGGCCTCGAGAAGTTCACACCATTTCCAGCCATGAGGAGCCTGGCCTCTCCTATTCCTGGGGTTCCATCTGTGAGATGGGGGCCTGTTAACAGGAACCTCTCTTGCTTTACTGAGAGTCTTTTTCCTTTTTGCCCAATAAATTCTGTTTTTCTCATCCTTCTAGGTGTCCAAAAGCCTAATCTTTCCTGGTCGTGTGACAAGAATGTGGCTTTTTAGCTGAACTGAGGAGAAAGTCCTACAATACTTTTATTAGGAGTATTGATAAATACTTACAAATACCCTGGTGCCTAGATCATCATCAATAATTGAAAGTGAAATACAAAGTAAGTTGGAATCAAAATCAAAGCCCAATGTTATAACTGAAATAAATGATCCTCTTTTTTATGATATTGACACAGTTAGATTTATTCTGATGTTAAATTTTACACAGACACAGAGGAAACACATATTCCCAGAGAAATGTATGTGACGTCATCTCTAGCAAGGGTTTCAGATAGAGAGCTGCTATGGTGAAACCCTTGCATATTCCCTGCCTCACAAAGAACATTTGTGAATGGAAAACACGAACTTTTTCCCTTGCTTTCACACCACAACAATCTACACAGAAGACTTCTGTGACCAAGTACTGGAGGAGAGGTTCCCCACCAAGAAGCAAGCAAACAGTTCTTCAGCAGACACCAGCTGGGCATTCTCCAATTCAATTCCAACACCATCTACCTGGAGATAGTGTCAGACCCTACAGGTTGAGGGCTCGGTCCCACAAGGCTGCCCCTGACTTCCAATGCCTATCTCAAGTCCCAGGTTGTTTTACCCATGCCCTGACTGACCGGCTATAAATCAGAGATCCCACAACCCGTTCCTTGGATTTGATTAATTTGCTAGAGCAGCTCACAGAACTCAGGGTCCATGTTTACCGGTCTATTATAAAGGGTATTTTAAAAATATTTCAAAGGATACAGATGAAGAGATGCACAGGACAAGGCATGGGCAGGGGTGCAGTGCTTCCATGCCCTCCCAGTGCGCACCCTCCAGGAACCTCCACGTGTTCAGCTATTTGGAAGCTCTTCAAACCCTGTTCTTTTGGGTTTTTATGGAGACTTCATTATGTAAGCAGCATTGATTAAACTACTGGCCCTTGGTGATCATCTCAACCTTCAGCCCCTCTCGTCTCACCTCCCAGGAGGCTGGGGGTTGGGGCTGAAAGTCCCAACTCTCTAACCCTGCTTTGATCTTTCTAGCGCCCAGCCCCCATCCTGGATGGTGGGGGAAAACCACTGGAGAACTACATTTTCTCCAAAAATGTAATTCTCTCATGTCCAGCCGCTGCAACTGCCTATTATAACCTGAAACCAGTTTGATCTACAGCTGCTGAAATGATCCCCTATGATTAATTCTAAGGCAAATTTTACCCCCCAAACATCACTCACCAGTTAATATTTGCCAGCTCCCCAGAACCTTACTATGCCAATGAGTATCCTCAAAGAGCAGCACGTAACATTTTTCCTTTTTGTAAAACCTCCATCCTCCTCTTTGTTCTTCAGACATACCGAAGACCACCCAGTGTATGCACACCCCGATTCACAATTCTTTCTTCCCAAATAAAACATTAAATTTGAATTCTCTATTCATCTCTACATTTTTATTTTGACTTGAACATATGTCAAGAAACAGGATGAAGAGCAAATATCAATTTTTTCAATATTACAACATTAGAGGAAGAACCAAAATAAGATGATCACCACTGATGTATGGCAGAAATTACAAACGCAGTCAACGTTCTGAAAACAAAACTTAGAATATATACAGCAAACAGAGCCTGATGCAAGTGGTAATACCACCCATAATGCTCATGGTCAATATCAGACAGCAAGTATTACTGTAACAGTACTGACTCCATGTTAAAAGCTTGTTTGCTTGAGTATAATTATTGTTTTCCTTGAGTTTGTAGATTATTCATTAAAAACGGCCTCAGGAAAACAGGACCTTCAACAGAGATAAAAGAAAATACGCTGACAAATGACTCTGGGAATGGGCTGACCAGCCTGGTAAGAACAGCTTGACAGCACCTGCAGAAGGCCACAAGACATTGACCAAGAAAGTAATAATTTAACTGCCTGCCTGAGAGTATACACATTTCACAAGAACGCTTTGATCATCATTTTTACCCAGCTAATTTGCCTTAAAAACCCCCTGATCTAGAGACACAACTCAGAGAGGTGGTCTTTGAACATAAGTTCACTCTTTGCCCCCAGGTTGTCGGCTTTGTGAATAAAGCTAACTTTCATTTTCACCAAAAGTTTGTCCCTTAAATTTTGGCTTTGAAGCAAAGAGGGGTCTGGACCTGAGTTCAGTTCCATTATGAACCCAGGATGGAAGTTCCTGTACATGATTAGCTTCTGCCTTTGAACACAGGCCTCGGGTTTTTACTGGTAAATGACTATATTCAAGCCTAATGCTGAAAACATTTTAAGGCAGCTTCTAATGTCAAAGCAATCTACACCTTTATATGTGAATAGGTAAATAACATGTAAGATCCATCCATCTTTGAAATTCTGCCTACAAAAGCTTGAATAATATTTATGCAGCTCACCTTATGCGAGCTGAGAAATAACCAACAAATTGATAAAAGCTTACCTTAGTAAAAAACAAATTAAGGAATGTTACTCACATCGAGTAAGACAGGAATTTTATAAAAAAATGGAAAAGGGTTAAGAGATAATAAATACAAAAACATAGGGGCCTCAGTATGCTGTTTTAAAAAACTTTGCATTCATTTAAAAAAAATTACTTTTGCTGTAGAATTCTGTAAGTTTTAACAAATGTACAGATTTGTGGAACCACCTCAACAATCATGATGCAGAACAATTTCATCACTGGACAAAAGACTTCTTTATGCTGCTCTTTTTTAGCCAAATCCTGCCCACCCCTTACCCCTCTAGCAACCACTGATGTATTCTCTGTTTTTATAGGTTTTTGCGGGTTTTTTATTGCTGTTGTTCTTATTTTATTTTATTTTCCCCTTCACCCCAAGGGCACTTACTTTAATATGTCTAAGTGTACCTTAGACAGGTGTGTCTACTTGAAAGCTACATGGTGTTTGAACTAGACCCTTCTTGCACTGCTATAAAGAAATACTTGACACTGGGTAATTTATAAGAAAAAAAGTTTAATTGGCTCATGGTTCTGCAGGCTGTACAGGAAGCATAACACTGGTATCTGCTTCTAGGGAAGCCTCGGGGAGTTTACAATCATGGCAGAAAGTGAAGCAGGAGCTTATACATCACATGGTGAAAGCCAGAGCGAGAGAGAGAGAGAAGGTGCCACACACTTTTAAACAACCAGATCACGTAAGAATTCACTTACTATCATGAGGACAGCACCAAGGGGATGGTGCTAATCCTCTCATGAGAAATCCAACTCCATGATCCAAACACCTCCCACCAGGCCTTACCTCCAACATTGGGGTTTACATTGCAACATGAGGTTTGGGCTGGGACACACACATGCAAACTATATCAGTGTTACTGTGCATAGGTGGGTTTTTAATAGTTTTTTTTTTTTTTAAGAGACAAGGTCTTGCTCTTTTGTCCAGGTTAGAGTGCAGTGGCACAGTCATAGCTCACTATAACCTCAAACTCCCTAGGCTCAAGAGATCTTACCACATCGGCCTCCCAAAGTGTTGGGATTACAGGCGTGAGTAATCCTTGTCAATTTTTAGGTTTTTTTAGGTACAATTTAGTGTTTTTTAGTACATTCACAAAATTGTGCAACCACCCCCATGATCTTATACTAGACCATTTTCATCACCCCAGAAAGAAGCTCTGTACCAGCCAGGTGCAGTGGCTCATGCCTGTAAACCCAGCACTGTGGGAGGCTGAGGTGGGCAGATCACCTGAGGTCAGGAGTTTGAGATCAGCCTGGCCAACATGGTGAAACCCTGCCTCTACTAAAAATACAAAAATTGGCCAGGCATGGTGGCAAGTGTCTGTAATCCCAGCTGCTTGGGAGGCTGAGGCAGAAGAATCGCTTGAAGCTGGGAGGCAGAGGTTGCAGTGAGCAGAGATCGCGCCATTGCACTCTAGCCTGGGTGACAGAGGGAGACTCCATCTGAAGAAGAAGAAGAAGAAGAA
>NW_012114364.1:1043232-1075207 GCF_000951035.1 Colobus angolensis palliatus | reverse complement strand
AAGAAGAAGAAGAAGAAGAAGAAGAAGAAGGGGAAGAGGAAGAGGAAGAGGAGGAGGAGGAGGAAGAAGGAAGGAAGAAGGAAGAAGAAGAAAAGAGGCTGTGTACCCATTAACAGTCGCTCCCATTCTCCCCTACCTCCACCCTCTGGCTTCCACTAATCTACTTTCTGTCTCTATGATTTGGTCTCTTCTGAACATGTCATATAAATGGAATCACACCATATGTGTCTGGCTTCTTATGCTCAGTACATTTTCTAGGTTCATCCATGTTATAGTGTGTATCAGTACTTCATTCCCTATTATAGCAAAACAATAGTCCATTCCATGGATGTACCACATTTTTTATTCATTCATATGTTAATGGACATTGGATTGTTTCCACTTTTTGGCTTCTGTGGACAATGCTGCTATCAACATTCATGGAAAAAGGTTCTGTGGGACAATATACTTCCATTTCTCTCAGGTAAATATCCAGGAATAGAATTGCTGGGTCATATGGTAACTTTATGAGTTTTTGAGGAGCTACCAAATTGTTTCCCAAAGTGACTGCACCATTTTACATTTTCCCTATTATTGAATAAGGGTTCCAATTTCTCACATCCTCTCCAATATTTGTTTATTGTCCATCTTTTCTTTATTATAGCTGGGGCTACTGTCCTAATGCCTATGAAGCAGTTGAACATTGTAGTTTCTATTGGCACTTCCCTAGTGAGTAATGACATTGAGCATCTTTTCATGTGATTATTGGCAAGTCATATTTCCTTTTTGAATGAAGTATCTGTTCACATCCTTCGCTCCTTTTTAAAGTGGCTTATTTGTCTTTCGATTTTTGCAGTATACGAGTTCTTTACTCTGGATATAAGTCCCTTATCAGATATGTGATTTACAAATATTTTCTCCTACAACAAATATTCTATGGGTCACCTTTTTACTTTCTTGATGGTGTCCTTTGAGGCACAACAGTTTAAATTTTGGTGAAGTCCAGTTTTTCAAATTTTTCTTTTATAAATTGTACTTTGGATGTCAAATTTAAGAATTATTGGCCTAACTCCAGAGAGGGAATATTTTTCGGTATGTTTTCTTCTAAACATTTTATAGTTTTAAATTTTATGGTTAGATCGATGGTCCATTTTTAGTTAACTTTGTCTAAGGAATGAGGTTTAAGTTGAATTTTTTAGTTTTCCACACATTGATGTCCAATTGTTTCAACACAATTTTTTGAAAAGATTATCCTTACCCAATTGAATTGTCGTTGCATCTTTGTCAAAAATCAATTTTCTGTATTTGTGTGAGCCAATTTCTGGACTCTGTTATGTTCATTCATCTAAATGTTGCATTTATGACAAGACTACACTGTCTTGATTACTGTAACTTTATATTAAATGTCAAAGTTAGGTAGTTAAGTCTTCCAAAATGTTTTGGCCATTCTGTATACTTCTATATTTTAAAGTCAGTTTGTCGATTACTACAAAAGCCCTCCTGAAATTTATGATTGGGATTTCATTTAGTTTATACATTAATATGGACATAACAACATCTTAACAACTTGAGTTTTTTAACTCAAGAACATGGTTTATCTCTCCATTTTTTTAGCTCTTCTTTAATTCCTCATGGGAATGTTTTATAGTTTCCACATAGAGGTGTTAGAAATACTTCGTTAAAATGTCTCCTAAATATCTTCATGCTTTTGTGGTGCTACTGTAAATGGCATATTTTACAGTTTTTTTTTCTAATTGTCTATGGCTAATATATAGGAAAACAATCTTCGCATATTGGCCTTTTATCTAGCAACTTTGCTAAATTTACTTACTAGTTATAGTAGATTTTATTATTCTTTTGGTAGAGCACTGGGAATTTTCTACATATATAATCATATCATCTATAAATAAAGATCATTTTACTTCTTATTCAATCTATATACATATAATTTTTTTATTTTATTTTATTTTATTTTATTTTGAGACAGAGTCTTGCTCTGTCACCCAGGCTGAAGTGCAGTGGTGCAGTCCTCGGCTCACAGCAACCTCCACCTCCGAGGTTCAAGCGATTCTCCGGCCTCAGCCTCCCAAGTAGCTGAGATTACAGGCACCTGCCACCATGCCCAGCTAATTTTTGTATTTTTGTGATTTTTGTGTTTCACCATGTTGGCCAGCCTGCGAACTCCTGACCTCAGGTGATCCACCTACCTCGGCCTCCCAAAGTGCTGGGATTATAGGCGTGAGCCACTGCACCTGGCTCTTTGCCTTATTGTACAGACTAGGACTTCTAGTACAATGTTGAATTAAAATAACAAGAATAGACATCCTCGTCTTGTTTGCAATATTAGTCTTTGACCATTGTCTTAGTCTATTTGTGCTATTATAACAAAATGCCATCAACTGGGTGGCTTATAAACAACTGAAATGTAATTCTCACAGTTCTGAAGGTTGAGAAGTCCAAGATCATGGCAGATCTGGTTTTTGGTGAAGGCATGCATGCTTTGTGGCTCTTTGAGTTTGCCGTGTCCTCACTTGGTGGAAGAAGCAAATGCACTCCCTTGGACCTCTTTTGTAAGGGCACTAATCCTATTCATGAGAGCTTTCATGATCTAATCACCTCCTAAAGGACCCATCTCCTGCTACTATCATCTTACAGGCTAGGATTTCAACATATGAATGAACAGAAACATTCGGACCATAGCAAGTATTAATTGGTGTGTGTGTGTGTTCGTGTGTATCTTAGAAATGGGGTCTTGATCTGGTGCTCAGGCTGGAGTGCAGTGGCACCATCATGGCTCATTGCAGCCTTGAACTCCTGAGTTCAAGTGATCTTCCCACCTCAGTATCCAAGTAGCTGGAACTACAAACGTACACTACCATGCCCAGATAATATTTTTATTTTTTGTAGAGATGGGGTCTCATTATGTTGCTCAGGTTGGTCCTGACCTTCTGGCCTCAAGTAATCCTCCTACCTCAGCCTCCCAAACTGCTGGGATTATAGGTGTGAGCTACCACACCCGACCAAGTATAATTTTAGTTGTATGCTTTCTGTTGATGTTTAGAGCATTATTTTTTAAGCTTTCCATCAAATCAGGTAATGGTTTGGGAAAAATATGTGCATAAATATTGAAATTATTTAGACTTGGGACTAAATTCCCATCTTGTTTAAGTTGAGTTACCCTTAACAGGGAACTGGTCCCAGATATCCAGAGGAATCTCCATAATGTGGGAAGCAGCTGCCTGCTGGGGTTCAGAAGCAATTGCCTCAAAGAGCTGGTGAATACAAGGTATTTCGAAGGACCAAATGCAAAGAGGGTTGAAACTAAAATTACTAGTACCTACTCTCTGCCAGACCCTGTGTGAGGCCTCTTATGTGAGTAATCTCCATTTATTTTCTTCATCTCTGCAAAGCCAGAACTTTTGAATAATTTTATTCTTCCATCTTCAGCAGGGGAGAGTAAAATGCACCAAGGCAACCAAAGCTTTTCTAATCACACCACGTGGGAGAGGCTCCCAGGCTGCCTTATGGGGTTGCTGTAATGACCCAAATCTGATACTGTAGACTAATTAGCAAAACAAGGGGGAACAACTGATTTCCTCTCTGATCTGTGAATTGAAGAAAGTTTCTTTTATCACCACTGTCTAATATGAATTTATATCCTCCAGAAAGTTTTTATATATGGCTTGTGCATAAAGTCGATTCAGAAGACCACCTCCCAACCCCCAAAACTAGATGTTGTATCACCACTGCATTTCCCAGGGACGCACTTGGAAAACTTGGCACTTTGTATAATTTTTTACCAAATTCTAGAGGGAAGAAAAAAGGCCCTGGGGGTCTTTCTGACAATGTAATCATTTTCAGATGCAGAATTGAGGCTCAGGGAGTTTAAGCAGCCTGCCCAGGCTTGCACAGCCATTGGTGACAAACCCTGGACTGGAATTCAGTGTTTTAAAAACTCATCCGACTGTCATTTTCACCAGGACCAGCATAAGTACTAAATCCACTTACATCACAATTAACAAGCCTACTGGGATTTTTCATTAACCAAGCTCAAGTTTTTCAGTTCCAAAATGGGAACACCTAATCTAGTTAGTTATAACTGTTGTTGAATTGCAGTTTTAGGCATTTTTGTCTTCCCTTAAATGAATAAAAGATGAAGAAAGTACCATGACAAATTTTGTGGAGAACATTTAAAGGTATTTCTATGGAATAATAGATGTTTTTTGCAAGTTATTGTGACATCTTGAACACATAAAGGAGTGCACAAAATGTAATTCAATTTTTTTCTCTATGTGTGTATTTATTCAGACTGGATAATACAGCCATAGAAAAATAGGTGCTCCTAAAATATTCTCTAGTTCAGACTTTTTACAATTTAACTCTCAAAAGTCAATTTTTTATAAGAGATTGCAATGTCTAGTCTTTATGCATAATTTAGTCTGGCAGAATAAAGGAGGAAAACATACCCTTTTTCATTGAAAATTGACATTGTTTGGGGATCAAAAAGTAAAGAAAACATTTTAAAAGATTCCCACAAAGGAATAGAAATTAAGAAGCCCACCCAGCAGTGTAGACTCATATTGTGGTTAATAGGGAGTTTACTGCCACCAAGTGGTTTGTTAAATCTGTTTAAGTCTGTAGCTGGTGTTTCACAAATCCTTTTTCAAAGTGTCTTGTTAGGTAGAGCAAGTCAGCCAGCCAGTGGTACCGCTTCTCAAACTTTGTTACGCAATAAGATAATGTAGGAACCCCTGTAAAATTATTGATGTCTGGCTCCCACGCCCAGACACTCTTATTAATTGGTATGGAGTGTGACTGGGTCATTTAGATACTGATTTTTCTTTTTAGAGATGGGAGTCTCACTAGGTTGCCCAGGCTGGACTCAAACTTCTGGGCTCCAGCCATCCTCCTCCTGCCTCCACCTCCCAGTTAGTAACATTTGTAAAAGCTCTCCAGGTGATTCTAATCTGTAACAAAGGTTGCGAACCTCTATCATCGAGAATTATAGATTATCACCCGACAGATACTGAACAAAGAAGAAAATACAGGATGGCAAAACGTGATGATGGTGCTGATCCGGGAGCCACTGTTACCCTAAGGTGCTTATCGCATTTAACCCAGAGCCCCTAACAGTTCTATCAGTGTCAACTGAACACCTTTACCAGAAGCCTTCAGACTATTTAGTGTGTTTGGGTACTTGAGGAGTCGGTACATGCCGTGATTAAGAGCACAGAATTGGAGCCAGATACATGAAGGACCCAACCACTGCCCTACCCTAAGCAAAGTTCCTAGCTAACTGGGTGACTGTGGGCAAATACTGTGGCATTCCTACACCCTGTTTTGTGATTTTTTTCATTGTTTAAAAGGAAAGCTAAGCTAATTCCTGTGTCTTAGTCTGCTAGGGCTGCCATAACAAAATACTACTGACTGAGTAGGTGACAGAAACCACAGAAATGGATCTTCTCACAGTTCCAGAGGCTAGAAGTCTAAGATCAAGGTGTCAGCAGGTCTGGTTTCTTCTGAGGCCTTTTTCCTTGGCTTATAGATGACTGCTTTCTCACTGTGTCCTCACATTGTGTTTCCTGTGTGTGTGCATGTCCCTGGTATCTATGTGCATCTAAATTTCCTCTTGTTATAAGGACATCAATCAGATTGGATTAGAGCCTATCCTAATGGCCTCATTTTGACTTAATTACTTTTTAAAAGCCCTATTGTCAAATACAGTCACATTCTGAGTTATTAGGGAGTTAGGGCTTCAACATATGAATTTGGGGGTGGAGGACAAAATTCAGCCCATAATAGCCTGTTTCTAATATTTAAAGAAAATTAAAAGCAACCCTGCAAATAAATCATTTAGCAAAGTATCTGGCAGATAATTAGTACTCAGTAAATGAGGAAACTTTCTAGGATGATGGAAATGTCCTATGTCTTCACTGTAGTGGTAGTTACATGCATCAAAACTCATTGAATTATGTATTTAAAATGTGTATTTGATTGTGTGTATATTATAACTCATGCTGATTTTAAAATATTAAATTATTACTTACCAATTTCTCCATGTCAAAGACTTCCTACAAAAACATTTTAAACTTTAAAGGTATAAGAAACCAGTCAGCCTGAATCAGTGACTAATTACCCCCAAAAGATCCCAAAACTAGAAATAGGATTATCCTAGAATACAGAGCTGAGAAGTCTTATGCCTGAAGTCTAGGCATCTTTTTTTTTTTTTTTTTTGAGACGGAGTCTCACTCTGTCGCCCAGGCTGGAGTGCAGTGGCCAGATCTCAGCTCACTGCAAGCTCCGCCTCCCGGGTTCACGCCATTCTCCTGCCTCAGCCTCCCGAGTAGCTGGGACTACAGGTACCCGCCACGTCGCCCGGCTAGTTTTTTGTATTTTTTAGTAGAGACGGGGTTTCACCGTGTTAGCCGGGATGGTCTCGATCTCCTGACCTCGTGATCCGCCCGTCTCGGCCTCCCAAAGTGCTGGGATTACAGGCTTGAGCCACCGCGCCTGGCCGGCATCTTTTAATAGTCCCATGCAAAACAAAATTACCCAACAAGATGAATTTCCTGGGAATATGTCATCCCCTCAAGGAATTTCAAGAGGTGTAGTTTTTCATAAGAAGCAGAACTCCTAGCATGCGACTTTGTTATTAATGAAGGACCCCAAGTATTTAAATTCACTACTTGTCTTAAGTGCTAGTTATTCTAGAGACTTAGTACAAACAGTCTTACAAACTTCCATTTGAAACGAAAATTTAAAATACTGAAAAAAATTATATTCCTCAGCAGACTCTGAATAGCATCCAAGTCAAATTATGGTGGAGATCACATGTGGAGATTATATGTCCTGAGGGATTCAAATTTCAGCCTTGGCTTCCTAAGTCTACATTTGTCCTTAAGATAATTCCCAAGGTGATGTTGATAAAGACTTAGGAAACTTCAGAAGTGGAGCTCTGCTAACTATAACACCAGGAGGGAAATTATTGGGAGAGTTTTAAATCTTTCTTTTAAAAAATCCCCATTAAAGGATTTCTTCCAGACATGATTTTGTGTGAAAACACAAATATATATGCACACATAAATGCATACACCTATACATAGTAGCCCTCTACAATACTTTACATACCACCTAAAGGTCTTTCTTACCAAATGAATTCATGTTGTTTGAGTAAATGAATGAATCAACATGAAAGCAGCATTAAGAGAAGTGCAGGGACCCATTGGACAGCAGGTTGACTATAGGTAATAATTGTGTATTATATACTTAAAAATAAAGAGAAGTACAAAGTCGGTGTGATGTCGCAAGCCTGTAATCCCAGCACTTTGGGAGGCCAAGACAGGAGGATTGCTTGAGCCCAGGAGCGCAAGACCAGCCTGGGCAACACAGCAAGGCCTTGTCTCTAAAAAAAAAAATAGAAAAATTAGCTGGGTGTGATGGCGTGTTCCTGTAGTCCCAGCTACTCAGGAGGCTGAGGTGGGAGGGTCACTTAAGTCCAGGAGGTCGAGGCTGCAGTGAACTATGATGGCGCCACTGCACTCCAGCCTAGATGACAGAGCGAGATCCTGTCTCAAAAAAGAAGAACAGCTGCAACTTTATGATAAACATGCAACTTTAAGACTAGGGATTGGCCGGGCGCGGTGGCTCACGCCTGTAATCCCAGCACTTTGGGAGGCAGAGGTGGGCGGATCAGGAGGTCAGGAGATCAAGACCATCCTGGCTAACAGGATGAAAACCCGTTTCTACTAAAAATACAAAAACATTAGCCGGGCGTGGTGGCAGGCGCCTGTAGTCCCAGCTACTCGGGAGGCTGAGGCCGGAGAATGGTGTGAACCCGGGAGGTGGAGCTTGCAGTGAGCAGAGATCCTGTCGCTGCACTCCAGCCTGGGCGACAGAGGGAGACTCCATCTCAAACTAGTAATTGACCGAATCACAATAAGCAGGGAGTCACATGTTTGGCTACTTCCCTAGGGAAATTTCACTGAGTTTAATTGAGCAAAGAACAATTCACGAATTAGGCAGCCCCCAAACCAGGGTAGGCACAGAGAGACTCCAGCGCAGCCACGTGGTAGAAGATTTACAGGCAGAAAAAGGAAAGTGATGTACAGAAAACGGAAGTGAGGTACAGAAGCAACCAGATCAGTTAGGGCTCCTCATTTGCCTTATGCAAGCCTGTGGCAGGCCAGCTCTCCCTGACAAACACACAAACAGGCTTGCATGACAGTCACACAGACAGGCCTGCATAGCACTTCAGTTACACAGACAAATTTTCACACAGCTGCCTTAACGTTGAGCAAATAGTGAAATCGGTGCCCAGACATCCGAGCTAGAAATGAAACATATGGTCAGCAGGAGCCTTGTATGGGCTTCTCCCTAACCTGGAGCAAACCAAAATAATAGAGACAGTCTTTCATTCCTAGTGCCATGATCCCTCTCGGGTCAATGAAATCTGAAACAGTCAAGGTAACAGAGGCAGCTGTTTGAATACATTCATTGGAGAGTCTAAGGCAGCTCTCTGGCTCAAGCAGTAAAGGAGATAAGATAGAAGTAATCACTCTGGTACCACAGTAGACAGGCCTTGAAGGTACTGGAGCCCTTTTAATCAGACTTAGTAAGCATTAGTTTGCCTCTGACCTTCTAGTTGAACAAAATTAGTTACCAATAGACTTAGGCGAATGCTATACTGCACATAACCCCAACCTATATAAGCACTAAGAAAAGCGTAACACTTTGAGTTGGTCTGGTGGAACTATCTCTGGCCTTCTCTCTGTATCCAGTTATAGCCATAAATTTCCTTCTTTCCTAGTTTGTCTGCTTCTCCTTATTAGACCTTGAGAAAACGCAGCCACACCCGGCTTGGTTCCGGGAACAACCTCAGTTTGAACAGTTGACCATCTTTAATTGGCACAAGAGTAGGCTACTATCTGTTTACACAACCAGTCAGGCTACAGTTTGCTAGGTACTGAGAAACCTTTAGGTTGGACTTAAAATATGTAAGGACGCAGTTTTAGGCTAAACCTAATTTAACAAAAGTTAATTAGAAAGGAAGAATATGTTCTGATGTCCCACTACACACTAGGGTGACCATTGTCAACAATGAGGTATTGCATATCTCAAGATAGCTAGAGGAGAGGATTCGAATGTTCCCATCACAAAGAAATCATAAATTTTTGAGGTGATGGATATGGTAATTACCCTGATTTGATCATTACACGGTGTATACATGTATTGAAACATCACACTGGACTCCATAAATATGTACAATGATTATATGTCAATTAAAAATGAAAATAACTTTTTCAAAAATGTAAGAGCATACTTTGTATAGAGTGATGCTCAGTAGATGATTGCTGACTGTAAATAGCAAGCCCAGGTTAGGTGCTATCAATAGTTCAGAGGGCTCCACCTCTCACCGCACTACATTCCAAGGACAGTGCCCAGCACTGAGCAACAGTTCAAGCAGCATTTGTGAAGTTCAGTTAGTAGCACAGTGGATTGATACCTGAACATTTTGGCTATAAAGACATTAATGTCTGGATAGTGACCTGATGGCTCCCTGTGGCACCAATAAGAGAATCTTCACCAATAAAGTGGTACTTTGAGGGCCTGGGGTCTTTCTGAGCCAGCAGTCAAAGACAAAACCAGGTACAAATACAGCATTAGAATAGCTAATCTTTCCTTTCTGCTGAAGTTGCACATGCCTCACAGTTTCATAAATTGTGCATGAAATTCCTCCATCTTTCATACATGGCCAGGTCTGCCACTGGCAGGTGCCTCAGCCACCCTTGGAGCACAGCCTGCAGCAGTGTGACTAGTGCCTTAAAGTCCCAATCTTCCTCCAGAGCATTGTGAAACTAGTTCCTCAAGTTCCCAAGCCACTGGTATTGTTCTGGAAGATGCTCTGCTGAAGATCAAGTGAAGGTCTTGTGAACAGCTTGTAATATACTAAACAAATTCCCAAGCAGCACGGCAGGAATGCAGTAGAAAAAAGAAATACACAATTACCTGTAGCCCCACTTAAATCTTAACGTTCCTTTCCACCAAGGATTCAGAGGCAGACAATCTGTCAGCGCCTTGAGAAAGTCTGGTTTAATCAACTTTCAGTGAAAATCCATAGTAAACCTGTGCTAAAACAAGTGAGATTTTAAAATATTCTCAAAGTACTTAAACAAAATATTAATAAAGGTAAACCCCTTTCCCCATAAGCTGTGAGTTCCAGGTGAAAAACAAAGATGCGCCATCTTACCAAAAGATTTTATTAAATTTGATCCAGGGTTTGCAAGTGCATTTTCAAGTTTAGCTTCATTGTTGACTAAGCAGACCTTTGTTTCCACTCAATTTCACACAAATTTGTTAATTTAACTATTAATCTTATAAATTAATATTGCAGAGATTTTTACACTATGGGCTTTAATTCATAGTTCATGTTGGACATTGTGTTCGTCTGCTTGGGATTCCATAACAAAATACCACAAACTGGGTGGTTTAAACATTTATTTCCTCAGTGTTCTGGAGGCCAGAAGTCCAAGGTCAAGGTGCCAGCAGGATTGGTCACTGGTGCAGCCTCTTTTCCTGCCTTGCAGAAGGCTACGTTCTCTCTGTGTCCACGCATGACCTCTTCTCCGTGTGGGAGAGGGAGAAAGATCTCTGGCATCTCTTCCTCTTCTTATTAGGTTGCAGTCCCATTGGTTTAGGGCACCACTCTTATGATCTCATGTAACCTCAATTACTCCTTCAAAGGCCCTATCTTTAAATACAGTTGCATTGGGGATAAGGGAATCAACACATTAATTTTAGGGGGACTGAAAACAGACATCTAATATCTATGTCAATTTTCTTCTTGACAAAAATTACAAGCCTAGATTTCTCACATAAAATTCACTATTCCAGTGGTGTATATAGATGGATTTTAGGCCAGGACAATCTATCAGCCATTCATGTATTGTCATTTACCTTGGGGCAAAATCTATCTGGAAAAAAACATAAGGTTGTTTTCAGGTGTTATTGCCTTTTATTCATCAGTCTTTGTGGGGAATTGGTTATGGATAAGGATGTGTGACCTCGAAATATGATCAATTATTGATAAGCAGACAGAGAGAGAGAGAGAGAGAGGAAGGAAGAAAGGAAGGAAGGAAGGAAGGAAGGAAGGAAGGAAAATATGATCAATTATTGATAAGCAGACAGAGAGAGAGAGAGAGAGAGGAAGGAAGAAAGGAAGGAAGGAAGGAAGGAAGGAAGGAAGGAAGGAAGGAAGAAAAGAAAGAAAGAAAGAAAGGAAGGAAGGAAGGAAGGAAGGAAGGAAGGAAGGAAGGAAGGAAGGAAGGAAGGAAGGAAGAGGAAGGAAGGAAGGAAGAAAGGAAGAAAAGGAAGAAGGAAAGAAAGAAATGCGTTGTGTCTTCTTTGTATACCCAGTCCTCTTACCAGCACTTAGTACAGTGCGTGGTACATAGTACAGAGCGTGGTACAAACCAGGCACTCAATGCAATATCTCTTGACTTAACTTACTTTGGGTTTTCAGTTGCCCAGTGGTGTTATATAAAGAGCATTTGGCCATGAACTAGAGGACCTGAGTTCTAGACCTCACCCTTCAGTGACCAGCAGCGCTAGCTTAGGCAAGGGCTTGCCTGTCCTCTCCTTGGCCTGTTTCCAATTTTGAAAAATAATACTAAATGATCTTTAATGTTTCTTTTTGTTGACTATTTTTTAGTATCCCCAGCATCAGCTAACCACCAACCACTACTTTAAATCAATAATTTAAAGTTCCTAAGTGAGGCACAAAAGGCAAATAAAATGTTTGTACTCATTTGTGTGGACTAAACAAATTGATCTCATGGAGGTGTTGAATAGAATGGTGATTACCAGAGGCTGGGAAGGGATGAGGAGAAGGTGGTTAATGGATACAAACATACAGCTAGGTAGAAGGAAAAAAGTTCTGGTGTTCGTTATCATAATAGGGTGGCTATAGTTACAAATAAATTATCATGTATTTAAACATAGCTAGAAGAGAACATTTGGGATGTTCCCAACACAAAGAAATGATTAATTTTGGGGAGTGATAGATATCCCAATTACCAAGTTTTGATCATTATACATTGTATGGATCAAAATATTATATGCACCTCATGTAGATGTACAACTACTATGTATCCATAAATTCACATTTCTTTTGAAATTAGTATTTGTATTAGAAATTAGTATTAATACATGAATTTCTTTTGAAAAAGCAGTTTATCTTTTTAATAATACTCCAAAATTTTAACATTTATTTGAAAGAGGACAAAGCTGAATTTTAGCCTTCAAATGATCAACAATACAAAATTAATGAGCTTCAAGTTTATGAAAAGTCACTATTTTAAAAAGGATTGAGATGTTTAACGACCTTGAAATTGAGTTTAGTCCATCTCTGCTGTGTTTTTACATTCATTCTTACTCTTGACATTTTTCAATTGGAGGTGGAAGTTAAAAACGGTCCAAAAAATAGATTTTTTACCTCATTTATCTTTAAGAAATGGCAGGTGCCATATTTTGAATCAATAATAAGATAGGTTTCAGCTAAAGAAATCACAAGGGTAAATTGACAAGCAGTTTTGCATTTTACATAGCTGACATTATGAACAGTTTCTAAGAAAAACAGCACATTAGTAAGACTAAACCTTTTCCTAAATCCAAAGTTCACTCATCCTTTACCAATCTTTCATACCTTCAATTTGACTCTAAAATACCATGAGATCCGTGAGTGCCGTTGAAAGATTACAAAGTTCTCACTTCACCTCCTTGGGCTATTTATTTCAGAACAAACTATACAGAGCAGCCTCCCCCCTCCCTGACTTCATGATCATGTCCTTTGTAGGGACACAGATGAAACTGGAAGCCATCATTCTCATCAAGCTGACACAGGAACAGAAAACCAAACATCGCATGTTCCCACTCATAAGTGGGAATTGAACAATGAGAACACATGGACACAGGGAGGGGAACATCACACTTCGGGGCCTGTCAGGGGTTAGGGGGTAAGGGGAGGAAAAATGTTAGGACAAATACCTAATCTGCAGGCGGGTCTTAAAACCTAGATGATGGGTTGATAGGTATAGCAAACCACCACGGCACATGTAAACCTATGTAAAAACCTGCACGTTCAGCACATGTATCCCAGAACTTAAAGTAAAAAATTAAAAAAAAAAAAAGACTCCCTCTTCATGTGTTGATTTCTGTAGAATGCTTTGGACACACATATCAGGCACAGATATGCTAGTAAGGAAAAATTAATTTGACTCGTTCATTAGCAGCAAAGGAATTCATCTCATGGTGACTCCACTTTGTGCAGCAGCCCAGCATTACCGGCACTACAGCACATGAAAGCATTGTTTGCAAACACTGACTCCTCTGTCGGATCTCCATCCCCTTTCACCTGAGAGCCTGCTATGTATACGAGCCCAGCTATCACAACAGTTCTTGTATGATCCCCTTTTTAAGCTAAACACCCCATTTTTTTTAACCTCTTCCTCATTTGTTCTGGTATCCATGTATTTTTCTTTCTGGTCATATTGCTTGCATTACCTTTGTATTTTCCATTTCCCTCATTAAAATAAGACACCTGGAATTAAACAGGTTTACCAAGTTCTGGTTCAAGAAGTTGAGGGTAAAGTGAGAATATTTACTTCCTTTGCTCTGGACTCTATCATACTACCCCCAAATGACTTTTTCTGGTTTTTGCCTCTATATAACTGTGTGGCTTATATTGGAGATACGATCAACTAAAACCTCTGGCAATCTTTTTTGTTCACACCAACTTTGGTTAAACCAAGTCTCACCACTCCAACAGTTGAGCAGCCAACTTTTTAAACATGGGTTGAAGGAGTCATAGCTATCTGTACTTTATTTCATCTTCTTGACATTAGTCTAAAATTTTAGGCTTTGAAGGACTTTTTTCTTCTTTTTCTGACATTCACTATAAAAACTATTTCTTTCTAGCTATTTTAATTAGACATATTTGACAAGAACACTTTCTGATTATTTATTTAAGTGATTGACAAAAATGCTAAAGAGAATAGCACCAGATAGATCCTCAGTACCTTGTCGTAAGTCTGCAGAACCTACTTTTCAAGTTGATCTATGTCTTAATCAAGATTCTTGGTGTTTCTCAACCAGCTATGAATTTACCATCCAGCTCACATTTCACAGTCTCATCCACAAGGCTGTTAAAAATGCTTTGACAAATATTGTGCTCAAACCATTCCCCTGATCAAAGCTAATGAATTCTAGCAAATGAGTCTGGAATGTCTTGGTCTCATTGCTTCTATTAACCACTGTTTCTTGCCTTCAGTGACAAAAAATCCATGGGTGTCATAATCCTTCCTAGCATTTGGTCTGAGACTGAGAGTCTGTTGTTTCTAAATTCCATTTTCCAAATACCAAAAAAAGTTAATGTTAGCCATTAACCGTAATTCTTTAAGGATTATGCTATAACAACATACTACCTAATATTTGTGTAATACTTTTTAAATACTTTATCACCTTTGACTCTCACTAGGATGCCGAGTAAGTCCGTGCAATAAGGATTGAAGATACCTAAAGTAAAGCATCCCCAAACATGGATATGATAGTACAAACTTGAGGGTGGGATTCAGAGGAGGACCCAGGAAGACTGATGAGTACCAAGCATGGAAGTGGAACCCAGCAGAGCCTTCTGGCAAGGTAGAGGATCTGAGATGGGGATGTTTGTAAAAGGAGGTAAGAAGTTAGAGATTATAGAGAAGATAGGATTTTCTGGATTATATCGTTCTCTTGGAGAATTTAAACTGGAATCCAAATTTAAAATTAACAGATAATAGAGAGCAAAAGTGGGTGTGTGAGAAGAGGGAATATGCAGGCTATTTAGGGGATATTACGTACATGCTGGCTATAGTGGCTGAGAGCTCAGATTTGGGCAGAGTGTGGTAATGGACAGAATCTGTTGTAGATGATTTCACTGCACCTGGGGATAATTTGAATCTGAGAAGTAAATAGAAAACAGAAATTAAAAATTGCAAACTTTAGGGCAGAGCGCCTGGAGGACTGAAAAGAACTGTGGCCACTTCCAACCAGCAGGAAGCCAGGGAGAGGCAAAGTTTCAGAAAAAAAGGAAGTGAGATGGCTTTCAGCACTGACTCTTCTTCAATTATGCAAGAGGTATAAAAAATATAATTGGAAGCTTGGATAAAGAGAAAACAAAATGAAAACTAATGTATGATCTGACACCTGAACACACAATTGTTATAATTGTGGTATATTTTCTGCAAGAAATTTGTAAGAGCTATAGTTGGTTTCCTTCACATGCTATTATGTTACATTATATTACATATAATATTGCACATATTTCCATGTAGTCACATGGAACTAAACCATTTTAAGAGTGTTTTAGTGTTTATCAAGTTAATGTATCATATATTACCTAATTCCCTTTCTACTGGTCATTTGGATTCCTTTCCATTTGGGAAAAGGGGCAATGAACATATTTATGCTTATGGCTTTCCAAAAATATATTTTTTAATTATTTTAAGATAGATTCCTAGAAGCAGAATTCTTGGGTCAATAAGTCTGAATATATTTCATGACTCTTAAGACATATTATTAATTTGCTTCCTAAAGAGGGTACCAGTTTCTGTCTATTCTCACTGGCAGTGGTCAACACCTAAGTCTTCAATATTAATGGAACAGTTATATTGAAATGGTATCTGGATAGTTTCGAGTGAGAGAAATTAGGACTAGAGATATAGTCTTAGGACTTTTTCACAGGTAGATCATAAATGAAACAAACAGGTAAATTCTCCAAGAGAATGAATAAAATGGAGAATCATGTTGAAAGATGAACCTTAATGAAATATTTTTAACTTTCGTATTTTACAGACAAAGTGCACAGTTTAGTGGCTTGTCCAAGGTCTTATAAGTAACAGGTAATGAGGCTGAGTGGAAAGTAGGGAAGGGAAGGGAAAGTGGGCAATAAAAGAACAATGGGAATGCAGTGCCACAGAAGTTAAAGATGAAAACTTTGTGCAGCAGAAGGTAACAGCCTCACTGTGTCAAGCAGCAAATATGTTTTTTTAACTGAGAAAGAAAGAGAAATTCTTGGATTTGGAAAGGGGGTGGTCTCTGGCTTCCTGACTCCTCTGATCCTCTGGCACTGCAAACTGGCTTTACAGATAGCCTTGTAAACATTTACAAGCCCACAAACATCACAAGCTGCCTAGTTCTGCCCCAGGTTATAGTCACAGGCAGTAAAAGATTTTAAAAATCAATATTCTTTTATGATTCTGACTGCCTAAAAGTTATTACTTACTAGCCCCAGGTTTGTGAACTATTGAAAAAGATACACTAATTAATTTAACAGCACTTCCAGTAAAATATTTTCTTTTCATGCATTTTGGTCTATGTCTTCACCCAGCACAGGGATGAAAAGAAAATTGGGCCAATAAAATGTAAGTTTGCAGTAGAGACCAAGACCTCAGAATTCAGGACCAGTTTTTCTTTTTTTACAAGTACAATCATTTGGGTATTTTCACTCATGCCACTACGTGAGTGGGCAAGTCAAAGTAATCTGCACCTTACCATAAAGATTCCAGGAACAGAAAAGTCAGTTCCAGGAAGCGCAGAGAAGGAAAGCAAACATGGCTGACATGAGAGTGAGTGTGAAGTAGAGGGAGAGCAGCTACTATCGCCTGCATGTGGCTATTTTTATGGTCTCCTGGCAGTGCTATACCTCTGTCTTTGTAGCTCATGGTTCACATTACGCATTTCTTTAACTTTTACAATTCTTTGCGTTTCCTCTTTAAAGTGATATTTCACTTTTGCTTAAATTGTAACCCAGTTATATTGATCACACCCTGCTGGGTGCTGAGAAAACTCCAAATTAGAAAAACAAAACAAAACAAAACACTTGTTGGGTAGGTGGGTAGAGAGAATACCAGATTAAACTATACACGAAGGATGAATGATAGAACAAATACCAAAACTGTTTCTTGTAAATGTCCACAAGGATGATGGATGAGTGGGAGAACTGTTTCATAGAGTGTAAAGGAAGCGGTATCTCTGCTTTGTTTTTTGAATTGATGTGTTTTGGATTGCATGTTTCTTAGGAAAACAATTAGCATAAGCCTACACTCCCATTCGTCCTCAAATTTCTAGAGGTGTCTATTGGGGATGTAACTCAGGATATGTCCTTACAACAGGGATAAGAGTGAAGGGACTTCCAGAAAGCAGTTCAGGCACATGTCTGTGAGGTCAGAGCACTAGGCAAGTTTCCAGAGGTTGCAGCTCACGGATCCATCTCCCCTTCCACAGCTGCTTCACCACTTAGTGTACCCCACCGTATCTCTTTTAGACAGTTAGGGTATACAGTGTTATAGACCATCCATTAAGTAAATGCCCATTTCTCCTCCAAGCCATTGCTACCCAAGTCACAAGGACAGTTTTCCAAATGTATTCGTCCTGCCAAGAGAAACATACTCTTCAAGTGTCCTTCACGTTGTTTAGAAAATCAACTTTTCACTATTTCTTTCTCAAGATAAAAAGCATGCCAAAGTAGATAATTCCCTTACATAAGAAGGGGGTATTTTGTGTGTTCTGTTCTCCCACCATGGCTCGCTTTCATTTTCACCCCACTGCAAATGTTTGTAATCTGCAGAGAAGACCCCACCATGAAACGCAGCCCCTCAACTTGCTGTCTACAAGGCTGATGCATGGCGAGCCAGTGACTGGTTGGGAACTCTGGTATACAGGAGATAGTGTGGCTGTCAGGGCTGACCTCCAGGAAGTGTGCTTTTTAAATTAAAGATTTCCCATGTATGCTTTGTCTTCTTTTCCTGCTGAACTCACGAAGACAATAGAGACCACGAATGGTCAGGCTTAGTTCAGAACCTTATAACTTGATGATTCAATGGAAGATGAACTGCTTGAAACTGAGCTTCAATAATTAGGCTACTTAAAAATAATGCATTGTCTTCCCAGAGAATACGAAAATAAGATTTTGCAAATTTCCCTTCTATAGTGCTTCCCTTTCATATATTTTATAAGTAGAGCCTTAATCATTCTTCAAACTATAAAGTAAAATAAAATCCTAAGCACCCAAAAACTGAACAGATCCCCCTCTTGGCCAAGAGGACCCCAGAAAATCCTTAAAAACATGACAAGAGGTCAGACGTGCCTCATTATAATCTCTCCTTTTTGGAGTTTAGACACAACCGACTAACATCAATATTAACATAGAGATCATAAGGCTGACAGGGCAGACTCTTCGTGGCAATAAGATGTGAAATTATAAACAGGACAGATGTGAAATTATAAAAAGGCCATGCCAGGCAAGGGTTAAGCCATGCACCCCTACACTTAGAGCATAAACTATGTTCTAATGGCCACAAACTTTTTCTATTTCCCTGGTAGCTAAACAAGCACTGACGTCAAGATAAGCAATATTAAAACAATTATAACTTATCCGTTCCCAGACGCTGACTAACGCCCTGTTCCATTAGCCAAAAGTACAGCTCTGATTGCACAAGAAACTGATTTTAGTGTCTTTCTCCTGATGAGAAGACCACCCACCACGGACTGCTCTTGGCCAGTTTACAGAGACTGTGCACTTGCCTTTCTTCACGTCCTGAAAAGACTTTTTGATATATAAGGCCTAACTCTAATGCATTTAAATGTTCAGTCATCATCCTAAAGTGAACGTAGGTCATATGTTACATACATGTTTATTCAATATACATGTGCCAAGATCACCTTCATGAATATTCATAGCTCCTCCTGTAACCTGTTGAATATGTATGTTTTGTCAACCAGTTCAACATAAAGCTCCTACCCCTCCCCTCTTCCTTCGAAGTGCTTGTTTCTGGTCTTGGCCTGAGGCATGCTTCCCAACCTGACCTTGTAGGCTAAAACCCTTTATAAAAAATAAAGTCTCCTTCTCTCCTTTCCAAACTTATAACTGTGTGATTTTTTTTTAAGTTAACAAAACTTAGAATCATTAGAGAAAGGGAAGGCCAGTTACTG
The DNA here is from genome assembly GCF_000951035.1 of Colobus angolensis palliatus. Lineage (NCBI taxonomy): Eukaryota > Metazoa > Chordata > Mammalia > Primates > Cercopithecidae > Colobus > Colobus angolensis. The sequence goes on along the minus strand of NW_012114364.1, from coordinate 1,056,205 downwards.
AGAACACTTTCAGTTAAGCCAGAGTCATGAGGCTATTCTTGAAGTTGAAGTTGTTAAAGAGATGATTAGCTCTTGAAACACATGGTCGTTTGGGATACCTTTTGGGACTTGGAATTGAAATCTAGCTCGGAAATCCAGAACTGGGAGTAAAATATTTTAGGCCAAAAAAAAAATGAGTCTTTGCTCATTTTAAGTGGCAAAAAAGTGGGGAAAAGTTAAAAAGTTAGTCATTGCACTTTGGAAAAACTGTTTACTGTCATATTTTACTTCTGAAACTTACAATGTGAGGGAATGGATTTTAATATTTCTTTTCAGGAAAAATACTTTCAATTCACAGAGTTTGGTTAAAATGATGCTTTTGAAATCTAAGGTATTCACAAACTGTTTTTTAAGCAACTCTTTATGGTAGACATGCTGCTGGAGTCAATGACAGCACGTGTAGGATAGGATGACATTTGAGTCTTCACAGCACCTGATACGAATTTCTGACACATTTATTCACATGCTAAAGGTCTCTGAGAAATTGTTAATTTAATTATCACTACATTTCTTTTTCATTTTTCTGGTTGAATACTCAGTGGTAGCAAGTTGGCAGACACTTATAAGAAATATCTATACTCAGAACATCTTAAAGAATTGCTGACTGGGCGCGGTGGCTCAAGCCTGTAATCCCAGCACTTTGGGACGCCGAGATGGGCGAATCACGAGGTCAGGAGATTGAGACCATCCTGGCTAACACAGTGAAACCCCGTCTCTACTAAAAATATAAAACATTAGCCGGGCGTGGTGGTGGGCGCCTGTAGTCTCAGCTACTCGGGAGGCTGAGGCAGGAGAACAGCGTGAACCTGGGAGGTGGAGCTTGCAGTGAGCCAAGATCTTGCCACTGCACTCCAGCCTGGGCAACAGAGCAAGACTCCATCTCAAAAAAAAAAAAAAAGTATTGCTGTGAGATTTATGCTGGGTCACTTACTTGATCCTCATAGCTATGCTGTGAAGTCGTGAAATTATTTTATCAGGGCTGAATCTCTGTGGTTTACATTTATTAATTCAGTTCCACCAGCTATAATGTAAAGGTGAAAATCTGATGAGACGATTTTAGCTATAAAAATGTGTAGTTTGAAATCTAAAAGCTTATAAAGTAAATGTTCTTATGGTGTATTCAACTAGTAGCTATAAGTGTGGTCTGGATCACTGTGAGGAGCTGCACTCAGCTTCTACAGGGCATAATTTTCTGTTGAGGAATAATTCAAGTAGACTTCTCCAGGGCACCTGGTTTTATCCTGACTTTGGGTGTAGGTGCAGGTGGTGGTCTCAGGTGGCTCCAGGACATGGCATGATCTGTGGCTTACTGACCCTGGTCTGTCTGCGAGCGGGTAACACTGTCCCGCCACAAGTTAAGATGACAGGAGCACAGCAGTGTAGACAGGATCACCATGCACTTGTCTAAATCAGAGCTACTTAAATCTTGAGTCTCGCGTGAATGGACTCAAAACTTCCCCTCAAAAGTGAATTAATAAACAGAAAAAGAAACCCTAAAAATACGGTTAAAAACAACTATGAAAGTTAATAGGCTGCTCTTGATCCCTGCTGGACCATGACCAGAAATGAATTAATGGCAGGGGCAGGCTCTCAGTTTAACATGTGAAAACATGACATGCTATGCAAAAGAATCAAATTAGAAGTGAAAGAGACAGTGCTGTCAACTGTTTATTCCGGCTGTACCAAAGCCCTTAAGAATGGGAAAGGTACCAGAAATAAATACGGCAACTTGCTAAGTGAGAAGACATGCTTGGCTTGTTGGTTGTATGGTTCATTCAACAACGAGTTTGGGCATCTTCTGCCAACCACGGCCTAAACAAGCAGTAGCATATTCAAATGCCTGCGGTGGAACTTCAAGTGAAATGAAGACTGTAAGTCCTCTTTAATGGGGAGTAGATTTCCGCTCATTGTATCTATTAAAGGAGTGTGAGTCGAGATGCCAGATCTTCTGGTTTTCCAAGAGAAGCCCAAAAGACTAGAGGGGTTTTTTTGTTTTGTTTTGTTTTGTTTTTGTAAAATTTCTCAATCTTTGCAACTAAATAATTTGATTTTGTGGGCCAAGCTAAACGTAATCTGTTTAGTGGTGTGCCTTCTCTGGCTCAGGCAGTGTAAGCCTGATTGTGCTCTTAGTGCAGAGACAGAACATCAATATCTGTTATCCAAGCTCGAAAGCAATAATGCCTAGAGTCATGTAAATGCCAAAGACCGGAGGCAGGGGCGATGAGAGGAACAATGCACGCAGGAAGTGGCATTGCTCTGGACCCTGGGACACAGGTAGGATTTAGAAGTGGGTCAGTGCCTCCTGCCCAGAGAGGGGAAATACAGGTTGTTTATTTTGAGTAGCAAATAGTTCAGTGTGTTAGCAGCTGCAGGCTGTGGAAATCTTTCAAGTATGGAAAGAATAAACAAAAGCCCTTCCCATAATCTGCATGATCTCCCATAAACACACAAAACCTTCCCAGGTATTCATCTGTAGGTTTAAAAGAGAATATGGATTTTTTCCCAGCTTTAGTGAGATGTGATTGACAAATAAAAAATGTACACATTTAAGGCATACTACATGATGATTTAACGCATGTATACATCATGAAATGATTACCACAATCAAGCTAATTGACATATCCATTACCTCACATAGTTACTTTTCTGTGTGTGATAAGAACACTTAACGTCTACCCTCTTAGCAAATTTCAAGTATATAATACATTCACGCATCGCTTGATGATGGGAATATGTTCTGAGAAATGCATCATTAAGAGATTTCAGGGAGGCTGAGGCAGGAGAATGGCGTAAACCCGGGAGGCGGAGCTTGCAGTGAGCTGAGATACGGCCACTGCTCTCCAGCCTGGGCGACAGAGCCAGACTCCGTCTCAACCAAAAAAAAAAGAGATTTCACTGTAGTGCGAACATTGTGGAGTGTACCTACACAAACCTACGTGGGAAGCCCATGACACATCTAGGCTAGGTGTATGGCCTACTGCTTCTAGGCAACAAACCTGTATACCCTGTTTCTGTGCTTAATACCATAGGCAATTGTAACACAATGGTAAGTATTTGTGTATCTAAACATAGTTAAACTTAGAAAAGGTACAGTGAAAATGCTGTAAAAAAGACAAAAAAAAAAAAGATATGCCTGTACAGGGCACTTAGCATGAATGAAGTGTGCAGGGTTGAAGGTTGCTATGGGTGACTCAGTGAGTGAGTGGTAAGTCACTGTGGAGGCCTAGGCCAATACTGTACACTACTGTAGGCTACAAACACTGTATACTTAGGCTACACTATATTGCTTTTTTTTTTTTGAGACGGAGTCTCTCTCTGCATCCCAGGCTGGAGTGCGGTGGCGCGATCCTGGCTCACTGCAAGCTCCGCCTCCCAGGTTCACGCCATTCTCCTGCCTCAGCCTCCCGAGTAGCTGGGACTACAGGCGCCCACCACCTCGCCCGGCTTAAACTATATTTCTTTAATGTTCTCTTCTTCAGTAATAACCTTAGCTTACTGTAACTTTTTTACTTTATTAACTTTTAAATTTTAAAAAAATTTTGACTCTTTTGTCATAACACTTAGCTTAAAACACATATTGTACAGCTGTCCAAAAGTATTTTCTTTCTTTATATCCTTATTTTATAAGCTTTTTTCTATGTTTTAATTTTTTTAATTTTGGGAAATTTTTTGTTAAAAACTAAAACACAAACACACACCTTAGCCAAGACATATACAGGGTCAAGATCATTAATATCACTGTCTTCCACCTCCAAATCCTGTCCCACTGGAAGGTCTTCAGGGACAATAGCATGCACGGAGCTGTCACCTCCTATGATAACAATGCCTGCCTCTGGAATAGCTCCTGAAGGATCCGCCTGAGGCTGTTTTACAGTAAGCTTTTTTTTGTGTAGAAGCAGAACACTCCAAAATAATAAAAAGTATAATACAGTAAATATATAAACCAGTAACCTTGTCATTTATTATCATCATCAAATATTATGTTGTGTATGTGCTATACTTTCATGTAACTGGCAGTGCAGCAGGTTTGTTGACACTAGCATCATCTCAAACACATGAGCGATGTGTTGTCTATGACATTAGGACAGTTACAAGGTCACTAGGTGATGGGAAATTTTCAGTTCCCTTATAACCCTATGAGAACTGCCATCATATATCTGGTCCATTGTTGATCAAAATGTTGTTATGCAGTGCATGACTGTACATTAATGTTAACTATAGTCACCATATTGTACCTCAGATCTCTAGAACAGATTTACACTGTCTAACTGAAACATACCCTCTGACAAACATCTCCCTACTTTCTCCACCTCCCAGCTCCTGGTAACCACCATTCTACACTGCATCTACGAGCTCAACTTTTTTAGATTCCACATATAATATATTATGCAGCATTTGTCTTTAGTTATTTGGTTTATTTTATTCAACATAATGTCCTCCAGGTTCATCCATGTTGTCAGAGATGGCAGGATCAGGCCTGGTGCAGTGGTTCACGCCTGTAATTCCAGCACTTTGGGAGACTGAGGCAGGCAGATCACGAGGTCAGGAGTTCAAGACCAGCCTGGCTAACATGGTGAAACCCCGTCTCTACTAAAGATACAAAAAATTAACCAGGTGTGATGGTGCATACCTGTATTTGGATTTTCTCTCTTCTTTTCTTGGTTAATCTTGGTAATGAGCTATCGATTTTATTTATCTTTTCAAAGAACCAACTTTTTGTTTCATTTATCTTTTGTATTTTTTTATTCACTTGCAAAGATTTTAATTAGAAAAGATTTTAATTTTTTAAAAAAGTGTTTTAAAAAACATTTAGCAGAATTATACTTTGTGGGCCATACAGGTTATTGGTTCAGACTAATGTAATCAGGCCTTATAAGGTTTGTTTTCTGTGTTCCATTCTAAAGAGCATAAATATTAAATGCCTCTAAAATACACTTCATTCAAAATGGTTCGATTACAAAGCACAATTTGAGCACGAAACAACGCATTATGGTCTCATGGATACAGGCTGGATACAGGTCTCATGGATACAGTTACAAAACACTATAATGAAAAATTAACAGCCTCAAGTAGATAATACTGTACAACCCTTGCTCAACAAATGACATGTTAAACACAGGGAGAAAAAGCCTGAATGATGTCAATTAGTGCTGTTCTTTTAGTTATATTGAAAATGATTAAAGAAGAAGTTTTCAAATTCTTAGTAGTGGTATTAAAATTAAGTTACTTTCTAAACTATATTAAAAACAGCACTAAGTCTTCAAAGAACTTAAGTTGTTAAAAAAACTTTGACTTCCCAGCTGGCAATATGACCAAAATACACAAGAATGCAAATCAAAAGTGACGGCATGGAGATGCCACTGAACATTTCACATTTCGTATGGATCTGGGACGGTGTTCATTGGTACATACGTGTCATAAACTGGACTTTCTTGGCTCAATGACACGTGTAGAAAATCATGATTCTTTTAAGAATCTCTCATAAAGTCCAAGAACAAACATATTCGACCAAAAAATCTAAACTGTGCACTTTTGTTTCTTAAAAAAAAAACAGTGTAAACCAGGTTTTTAACCTAATAAGAGAAAATCTATTTTTAAAAGTCTCATAGCTGTATCCATCTTCCTGTTCAGCTAAACGGATGCAGCACAATAGCCACAATTTTGTTACAGACTAAAATCCAACAGATAATTCCAACACCACCTGCTATTCTAGTAGGAAAGGCTACCAGGTGATCTAGAGGGGTTATCCATTTTTTCCGGACAACAGCCACGGGGACAGAATAATACTTCCAAATGAGTGAGATCATCAGGGCAACCTGCAATACATAGAAAGTGACACTTGTCATCCATTTTATCTTGGCTAATTGAGTTGTCCGAGCTTTCACGTGGGTTTTGAGCTTATCCGTCATCTTGTTGATCTTTCTTTCTAGCACGGCATAGCTGGCAAACTCCTCCATCATGTTGACCATGGAGAGTTTCTACCTGGACCTTGGAGAGATCCTGCGTGGATCTCCGCTCTCATCTGTGACTCCTGCTCTGCGTCCGCCTGCAGCACCCTGGACATGAATGATGAGAAGGACAGGAGGAGGATCCTAAGAACATTGCACCCAAACAGGAAGCTGAGCACCAGCAACCACGCCCAGTGGTTGGCCACCGCTGAGCTCATCCTGGGGTGCTCCTGACTGCGCTGGGTCTGCTAAGGTGGTTTAATGCTCTACTTTTGTGTTTGTTGGACTCCTGCTGAGAGGTGGCGCTTTCCAGAGAGCATCAGCTGTGGTAGTATGGAGAGGAACTGGCAGTGGGCAGGGTCCTAGAACTTCCAAGAGTATATGCCATTTGTCTTCAGCTACCAAGGTGGATAGGGAAGGCCCATCAGGTAAGGTCAGGGCAGGGCGTGTCTGAGCTCAGACTTTCCTTGGATGGGTCTTGCTGCGGCTGCTGTGGGGGATGGGGCTGAGGTTCCCAGGTCAATGGAATTGTGTACCTACGAGGATTATGGCTGTCTCTGCTTAGTCATGCGGGTTGTCAAGGAAGTGGAGAAAAGCCAGCAGTCACAGGTCTCACCCAGCTCCCACTCAAACCAAAGGGCCAGTCTCACTCCCACTGTGACCCTTCTAATAGCCCCGAGTCTGTTTCCAGGCAGTGGGCAGCAGGGCTTGAGAACTTGCCCCAGGCTACCCACTTCCCAGCTGCTAAAGATAAGGGTTTGGTTCTTCCCCCACCTGTGGAGTCTGCACACCAGATTCGTGCCCTCCCCTGAGTTCTGGCCAGGAGGCTTCTCGCCCCGTTCAAATTGTTACAAAGTTCAGCTGGAGACTTTCTTCTCCCTGTGGCATTTTCCCCTGCGCCTCTGGCTGTCCTCCTGAAGGATCGCTGTGTTGCCAGGCCTGAATGGCCTGCTTGGGGACCCAGAGAGCTCCCAGGGCCTTATCTTGGGGCTTCCTCTGCCCCTGTATTTCACTCTGCTCTCTAATTTTTTTTTTCTCCTAAGACAGAGTCTCGCTCTGTTGCCCAGGCTGGAGTACAGTGGTGAGATCTTGGCTCACTGCACCCTCAGCCTCCTGGGTTCAAGTGATTCTCCTGCCTCAGCCTCCTGAGTAGCTGGGATTATAGGCATGCACTACCATGCCTGGCTATTTTTCGTATTTTTAGTAGAGATAGGGTTTCACCATGTTGGTCAGGCTGGTCTCGAACTCCTGGCCTCGTGATCCGCCCACCTCAGTCCCCCAAAGTGCTGGGATTACAGGCATGAGCCACCATGCCCGGCCTACTCTCTGAATTGACTCAGCTCCAGGTAAGGTCAAAAACTTCTCCCACATACAGACCTTCAGTTTCCCCAGTGTGGGTGTGTGGAGCATCTCTTTTTTCTACTTCAGCAGTTGGGGCACTTACAGTATTTTGGGTATCTCCCAGGTCCTCCAGGAGCAATTGACTTCTTTCAGAGGATCTGTGGGTGCTCTCAGGATTCCTGGTTTCAAGAACATGATTTCATTCTCATTGACTAATAGACTGTCTACCTGCACTAAAATTCAGTTTTAATTATTTTTTCAATATGACAAGTTCAAAGAAGGCTGTATTTTCTGGTACATTTAGAATTTTCCTGTTTTCTAGAACATAATTATATTATGAATTCATTTGAAACTCAGCAGCCTAGCTTTTATTCTTATATGTAAAATTAGGATATAACTTATGATGTTTTAAATATTATTTTCTTTGAGAAACAACATGGGTTTGAACTGCTGGGCTTACTTATATGTAGATTTTCTCCTGCCTCCTGCTGCTGAGACAGCAGGATGAACCCCTCCTCTTCCTCCTCCTCCTTAGCCTATTCAATGTGAAGAGGATGAGGATACAGACCTTTATGGTAATCCACTTCCGCTTAATGAATAGTAAACATATTTCTCTTCTTTATGATTTTCTTAATAATATTTCTTTTTCTCTAGTTTACTTTGTTGGAAGAATAGACTACATAATACATAGACAAAATATGTGTTGATCAACTGTTTATGTTATCAGTAAGGCTTCCAATCAACAGTAGGCTATTAGTAAAATTTTGGAGGAGTCCAAGGTTATACACAAATTTTCAACTGTATGGGGGTGGGCACCCCTAACCTCTGTGTTGTTCAAGGGTCAACTGTATCAGTATGACCCCCAGGTCAGATCCACTTACCAAAGTCATAGTTACCAAAAAATTTTAAAAAGCTGTATCTCACAAAAAGTATCTTAAAATAAGTTCTTACTTCTCACTGGAAATGTAATTCATGAAATTTTTCTGACAAACACATTGTTGAGTTAAAAACATAAGAAATCTTTCAACAATATGGCTCTGGGTCATGATTTGATATATTTAGTCAACGTTTTGTTTAAAAGAACAAATCATTTCTGTGGTTTCTTTTAGCCATCTCTGCTAGTCACATATGCATACATAAACATACATACACACACACACACACACACACACACACACACTCAACTATAAACTATGATACATGCAACCCTAGCTATGCGTCACTAAATAAATGCTGAAACTTTATGCCAGGAGAACAAATACAATGTATTGTATTATATATACATATATATGTACACATATATATATTATATTTAGTACTTTCCATATATACTATAATATAATATAGTGCACTGAGGCATTTTCCCAATGCTTCTATTCAGGGATGATTTATTTGATAAGGTAATAAGAAAGTCTTCTAAGCCAAAGTCCATGTGATTTTATAGGCTCAGGTTTTGGCTATGATGAGTCAGGCAAAGAAGCTTAAAAGACAGCCAATCACATTGTGTCAGAGGAGACGAGATGCTTCAAATGCTATTGCCTCTTGTCAGCAATCTACAGCAAGCAAGAACACCACAGCAAGAAAGCCACTCTTTGGTGTCATGTATGGAGTCAAAAGTAACAAAGATAGCATAAATAATTCATAAATTTGCACCTCAAAAAGGCTGAGCAATCTTGAATATTGTCGATTGGCATATTATCCTGTCTTGTAGGAGCTTTTCACTGATATGCTATCAAACTAAGAGTTTCCTCTGAAATAATAAGGCTTTTTAGCTCACCTATGAGCTAAAGATTTTATGTGGTATTATCTCATCTTGTTCTCAGCAATCTCTATAATAAATAGAGACTGACATTCGTCCATAGCATGTTTTGCCATCTCATGTTGATGTAGGTAATCTTGATAACATTCCTGTGAAGTAGACCAACAGCCTTCTGTAGATGCTATCATTATTTATCTCTATTTTAAAAGCCACACAACTGGTAAATTCATGAATAAACTCAACAAATATTGTTTAATATCTTATATTCAGTTTTTTTATTATTCAGGGTCCCATGAGACATTCTGTGCATACCAGTAATTATATGATAAGAAGAAAAAAGACACTGTCTTTGTCCTCATGGAGCCTACAGTCCAGGAGGATCCAGACATTATGGAACTAATCACAAAACAAATGCAGAATTATAGCTGTGCTCACTGGTGTCATAAAAGGTGACATGGCTCCTAGGAATCATAGAATCAAGGGACCTAAATGGTCTAGGAGGTCTTGTTTTCCTGTGGAGTGATGTGGAGGTGAGGGCTGGGTATGAAGAGGATTTTTAGGGTAAGGAGGTGGCAAAACAACATATGCAAAGGCCCTGTGGCAGCAGTAAGTGTCCTGTGTGAGAGATGGTATGAGGGAGCAGGGGCATGGTGTGAGATGCAGATGCAGGGGTTTGGTAGGGACTAGACTCACAGAACTTGTAAGCCAGGCCAAGGGTTTGATATCTTTATTCGGACAAGGTTTGAAGAGAAGAGCAATGCGATAAGGTTTGTCTTTGAAGGGATCTCTTGCTCTAATGTGGGCAATGGGTGATGGGGACAGAGTAGGCACCAGAAACCTGACAGGGCTGTTGGAGAGGTCCAGAGAAGGGGCAAAGCTGACCCCAAATGCATTTTCTTTCACATATTTCTTTCACACAACCTTGCTGCACAGTGATCAGGGACATTGCATTGTCATGAATCTATAAATAGGAAACCTAGAGTATAGGAGCATTATTTTATTAGGGCTACATCAGTGCTCAATGAGAAAGTCAAGAAAAATAAAGAATGTGAGTGTTTTGATGCTCACCCCACTATACTGTTTCACAGACCTGCCAGCTAATACATAGGAATAAGAATTATAAATCTTGTTTTAGCAGGTTTTCCTTTGAGTCTGCTTTCATTCTGTCTTAATTTGCAATCTCTGCAGGCATTCTGGCTGAAATCAAAGGACCCTGAAGTCATATATGAGCTTTGCACAAAAAGAAACTAAGAAAGCAAAATTTGACAAAACTCTTGAAGCATGAGCATTTAATTGAGTCAAGACATTACATTTATGAATTAAGATTCCTTTAATCTTTAAACATATATAGTAAAATCTAACATCATTGACATGTTTATCTAATGTATCTTTTGATTCATTGACATTATGTTTTAAATTTGGTTTCATAATTGAGCCTTCAGCTTTTTATTATTCAGGGACCCACAGTATCTCAGGATTATCATTTTCAGTTTTCCCTTTCTGTTTGCCTACAAAAACCCTGTCTTCCAGCTCAGCAGCGCTTGAATATGTTTTGGGCATTGCTACCTCTGTGCCTGTTCATGTTCTTGGGACAGCCCACCCCACCCTGGCTTGACCACTGCTCATTCATGAAGCCGCACCTTGTTTCTTTCTTTCTTGGGAAGCTTTCCCTGACTACCCCAGCCACTTTGAGCTTGCTTCTGCAGAACTCTTCAAACACTGTCTATATCCATCACTTGAAAGTCACAATCTGTTGAACTGTGGTGTTAGGTCTCTCTATAACTATGTTTCATATCTTCCACTGCACTGGAAGTTCTTTAAGAAGAAAGACTGATTCCTTCTGTGTAAAACACTATGTCTTGCATCCAGTAAGTGTTTAATATCTATAGCATTAAAATAAAAAGTATACATAGTTTGCTCATTGATAAACATTTACAAATAGAGGCACTGTGTGTTTTTCTTTTATTGGGCAAAGCCACTCCTTGGGCTCTGTGATGTCTTAAAGCCATGCCAATTATATTTTGGACAAAATTTCAATTGACAAAATTATGTCTGAAAGTGAACAAGCGACTTTTGAAAAATAAATGCAAAGAAATTTGGAGAAAGTAAATTGGTGTTGAACCCTAAATAGAGACAACAATGCCAAATTTCAGATTGAAGTTATCTGGATAATCTCTCATCTGGTAAAAATTTTCAACATTGACCTTCTTAAGTTTTTTTATTAACATAATTTTATAATACATTTATAAATATATACTATATGCATATATACATATGTAAACATGTTGGTAAAATTATAAGGACTTAAAAAATAAAGGCATTTGCTGATTGACCAATGGATCAAATAGTCTTATGTGGAGGATAAATATATGTGAGTTAATAATAACAGCTAAAATGTGTTGGGTACTTACTATGTGACAGGCACTATTCTAAGAGCTTTATATGTATTAACTAATTAAATGTTGATAACCACCCTATAAGTTAGATAATATTATTATCCTCATCTTACAAATAAACTAAGACACAAGAAGATTAAGTAACTGGTCCAACATCACAAGCTAATAAGTGACACAGACAGGATTTGAGCCCATAGATTTAACTACTACACTATACTCCTTCTCTGGTCAAATATTAATTACTCCAAGAATACATACCCTGCAAGTTTAATCATTTCTTTAAATAGCATAGTGTTTTTATTATTTAGTTCTTTTAGTGAAACTAACACAATGAAGGGGTAGACCAAAAAGAAAAAATCTTGGAGAGGGGTGGATAATGCTCTTCGACTATTTAAAGACATTTACTGTGGCAAGAGAAATTCATTTTGTGTTGCTCTAAATAGATTGGGTATAAAACTAAAGCTGATAGTGGATACAGGAGGAGTAAACATTTCAGCTAAAATAAAGAGATGTCCAGTCTTTATAGACTTTCTTTCATTAATGATCCAATCTTCTTTTGAGGACATTCAGGGATCCTGAGCAAGATGGCCGAATAGGAACAGCTCCAGCCTCCAGCTCACAGCGCGAGTGACACAGAAGACGGGTGATTTCTGCATTTTCAACTGGGATACCGGGTTCATCTCACTGGGGAGTGCTGGACAATCGGTGCTGGTCAGCTGATGCAGCCCGACCAGTGAGAGCTGAAGCAGGGAGAGGCATCGCCTCACCTGGGAAGCACAAGGGGGAAGGGAATCCCTTTTCATAGCCAAGGGAAACTGAGACACACAACACCTGAAAATAGGGTAACTCTCACCCTAATACTGCGCTTTACCAAGGGTCTTAGCAAACGGCACACCAGATTATATCCCACACCTGGCCAGAGGGTCCCATGCCCACAGAGCCTCCCTCATTGCTAGCACAGCAGTCTGAGATCTAACTGCAAGGCAGCAGCGAGGCTAGGGGAGGGGTGCCTGCCATTGCTGAGGCTTAAGTATGTAAACAAAGCTGCCAGGAAGCGCGAACGAGGTGGAGCCCACCTCAGCTCCAGGAGGCCTGCCTGCCTCTGTAGACTCCACCTCTGGGGACAGGGCATAGCTAAACAAAAAGCAGCAGAAACCTCTGCAGATGTAAATGATCCTGTCTGACAGCTTTGAAGAGAGCAGTGGGTCTCCCAGCATGGAGGTTGAGATCTAAGAACGTACAGACTGCATGCTCACGTGGGTCCCTGACCCTTGAGTAACCTAACTGGGAGACATACCTCACTAGGTGCAGACCAACACCTCACACCTCACACGGCTGGGCACACCTCTGAGACGAAGTTTCCAGAGCAAGAATCAGACAGCAACACTCGCTGGTCAGCAATATTCTATCTCCTGCAGCCTCTGCTGCTGATACCCAGGCAAACAGGGTCTGGAGTGGACCTCAAGCAAACTCCAACAGACCTGCAGCTG